>NW_026644983.1:0-43609 GCF_030020395.1 Manis pentadactyla | reverse complement strand
GTATCATGTCATCTGCAAAAGGTGACAGTTTAACTTGTTCTTTACCAATCTGGATTCCTTGTATTTCTTTGTTTTGTCTCATTGCCGTGGCTAGGACCTCCAGCACTATGTTAAATAACAGTAGGGAGAGTGGGCATCCCTGTCTAGTTCCCCATCTCAGAGGAAATGCTTTCAGCTTCTCGCTGTTCAATATAATGTTGGCTGTGGGTTTATCATAGATGGCCTTTATTATGTTGAGGTACTTGCCCTCTATTCCCATTTTGCTGAGAGTTTTTATCATGAATGGATGTTGAACTTTGTCAAATGCTTTTTCAGCATCTATGGAGATGATCATGTGGTTTTTGTCTTTCTTTTTGTTGGTGTGGTGGATGATGTTGATGGACTTTCGAATGTTCTACCATCCTTGCATCCCTGGGATGAATCCCACTTGGTCATGGTGTATGATCCTTTTGATGTATTTTTGAATTCGGTTTGCTAATATTTTGTTGAGTATTTTTGCATCTACGTTCATCAGGGATATTGGTCTATAATTTTCTTTTTTGGTGGGGTCTTTGCCTGGTTTTGGTATTAGGGTGATGTTAGCTTCATAGAATGAGTTTGGGAGTATCCCCTCCTCCTCTATTTTTTGGAAAACTGTAAGGAGAATGGGTATTATGTCTTCCCTGTATGTCTCATAAAATTCCGAGGTAAATCCATCTGGCCCGTGGGTTTTGTTCTTTGGTAGTTTTTTGATTACCGCTTCAATTTCGTTGCTGGTAATTGGTCTGTTTAGATTTTCTGTTTCTTTCTGGGTCAATCTTGGAAGGTTGTATTTTTCTAGGAAGTTGTCCATTTCTCCTAGGTTTCCCAGCTTGTTAGCATATAGGTTTTCATAGTATTGTCTAATAATTCTTTGTATTTCTGTGGGGTCCGTCGTGATTTTTCCTTTCTCGTTTCTTTGTGTTGATTTGTGTTGACTCTCTTTTCTTCTTAATAAGTCTGGCTAGAGGCTTACCTATTTTGTTTATTTTCTCGAAGAACCAGCTCTTGGTTTCATTGATTTTTGCTATTGTTTTATTCTTCTCAATTTTATTTATTTCTTCTCTGATCGTTATTATGTCCCTCCTTCTGCTGACCTTAGGCCTCATCTGTTCTTCTTTTTCCAATTTCGATAATTGTGACATTAGACCATTCATTTGGGATTGCTCTTCCTTTTTTAAATATGCTTGGATTGCTATATACTTTCCTCTTAAGACTTCTTTTGCTGTGTCCCACAGAAGTTGGGGCTTAGTGTTGTTGTTGTCATTTGTTTCCATATATTGCTGGATCTCCATTTTGATTTGGTCATTGATCCCTTGATTATTTAGGAGCGTGTTGTTAAGCCTCCATGTGTTTGTGAACCTCTTTGCTTTCTTTGTACAGTTTATTTCTAGTTTTATACCTTTGTGGTCTGAAAAGTTGGTTGGTAGAATTTCAATCTTTTGGAATTTTCTGAGACTCTTTTTGTGGCCTAGTATGTGGTCTATTCTGGAGAATGTTCCATGTGCACTTGAGAAGAATGTATATCCTGTTGCTTTTGGATGTAGAGTTCTATAGATGTCTATTAGGTCCATCTGCTCTACTGTGTTGTTCAGTGCTTCCGTGTCCTTACTTATTTTCTGCCCAGTGGATCTATCATTTGGGGTGAGTGGTGTGTTGAAGTCTCCTAGAATGAATGCATTGCAGTCTATATCCCCCTTTAGTTCTGTTAGTATTTGTTTCATATATGCTGGTGCTCCGGTGTTGGGTGCATATATATTTAGAATGGTTATATCCCCTTGTTTGACTGAGCCCTTTATCATTATGTAGTGTCCTTCTTTATCTCTTGTTACTTTCTTTGTTTTGAAGTCTATTTTGTCTGATATTAGTACTGCAACCCCTGCTTTCTTCTCAGTGTTGTTTGCTTGAAATATGTTTTTCCATCCCTTGACTTTTAGTCTGTACATGTCTTTGGGTTTGAGGTGAGTTTCTTGTAAGCAGCATATAGATGGGTCTTGCTTTTTTATCCATTCTGTTACTCTGTGTCTTTTGATTGGTGCATTCAGTCCATTAACATTTAGGGTGACTATTGAAAGATATGTACTTATTGCCATTGCAGGCTTTAAATTCGTGGTTACCAAAGGTTCAAGGTTAGCCTCTTTATTATCTTACTGCCTAACTTAGCTCGCTTATTGAGCTGTTATGTACACTGTCTGGAGATTCTTTTCTTCTCTCCCTTCTTGTTCCTCTTCCTCGATTCTTCATATGTTGGGTGTTTTATTCTGTGCTCTTTCTAGGAGTGCTCCCATCTAGAGCAGTCCCTGTAAGATGTTCTGTAGAGGTGGTTTGTGGAAAGCAAATTCCCTCAGCTTTTGTTTGTCTGGGAATTGTTTAATCCCACCATCATATTTGAATGATAGTCGTGCTGGATACAGTATCCTTGGTTCAAGGCCCTTCTGTTTCATTGCATTTAATATATCATGCCATTCTCTTCTGGCCTGTATGTAGGGTTTCTGTTGAGAAATCTGATGTTAGCCTGATGGGTTTCCCTTTATAGGTGACCTTTTTCTCTCTAGCTGCCTTTAAAACTCTTTCCTTGTCCTTGATCTTTGCCATTTTAATTATTATGTGTCTTGATGTTGTCCTCCTTGGATCCTTTCTGTTGGGGGTTCTGTGTATTTCCGTGGTCTGTTCGATTATTTCCTCCCCCAGTTTGGGGAAGTTTTCAGCAATTATTTCTTCTAAGATACTTTCCATCTCTTTTCCTCTCTCTTCTTCTTCTGGGACCCCTATAATACGGATATTGTTACTTTTGGATTGGTCACACAGTTCTCTTAATATTGTTTCATTCCTGGAGATCCTTTTGTCTCTCTCTATGTCAGCTTCTATGCGTTCCTGTTCTCTGATTTCAATTCCATCAATGGCCTCTTGCATTCTATCCATTCTGCTTATAAACCCTTCCAGAGTTTGTTTCATTTCTGCGATCTCCTTTCTGGCATCTGTGATCTCCCTCCGGACTTCATCCCATTTCTCTTGCGTATTTCTCTTCATCTCTGTCAGCATGTTTATGATTCTTATTTTGAATTCTTTTTCAGGAAGACTGGTTAGGTCTGTCTCCTTCTCTGGTGTTGTCTCTGTGATCTTTGTCTGCCTGTAGCTTTGCCTTTTCATGGTGATAGGAATAGTTTGCAGAGCTGGGAGGAGTGACGGCTGGAAGGACTTCCTTTCTTGTTGGTTTGTGGCCCTCCTCTCCTGGGAGAACAGCGACCTCTAGTGGCTTGTGCTGCGCAGCTGCGCGCAGACAGGGTTTCTGCTTCCTGCCCGGCTGCTATGGAGCTAATCTCCGCTGTTGCTGTGGGCGTGGCCTGGCTCGGGCAGGTACTCCAAAGTGGTGGAGTCGCGTTGGAGCAGGAGCTGCTGGGAGGCTATTTATCTCTGTAAGGGGCCTCCGTGTTCCCTGCAGCCCAGGGGTTAGGGTGCCCAGAGATCCCCGGATTCCCTACCTCTGGATTAAGTGTCCCGCCCTGTCCCTTTAAGACTTCCAAAAAGCACCCACCAAAACAAAACAACGAACACACAAAAAAAAAAAAAAGAAAAAGAAAAAAATTTTTAAATTAAAAAAAAAATTTTTTTTTAATTAGAAAGAAAGGTGGTAACTCATTTTTCTTTATTCTCCGGTGCCAGCCTCAGGCCTCTGCTCACCGGTCTTGCTGCCCTGTTTCCCTAGTATTGGGGTCCCTATCCCTTTAAGACTTCCAAAAAGCGTTCGCCAAAACAAAAGAGCAAAAAAGCAAAAAAAAAAAAAAAAAAATGGTCGCGCGCTTTTCTTATGTCCTCCGGCATCCGGCCTCCAGTGCCCACTCACTGTTCTTGCTGCCCTGTTTTCCTAGTATCGAGGGCCCTGCACTCTGGCCCGGATGTCTGGGGCTGGGTGTTCGGCAGCCCTGTGCTCCGTCTCCCTCCCGCTCTGCCTATTCTTCTCCCGCCGGGAGCTGGGGGAAGAGGCGCTTGGCTCCCGCCGTGCCGGGACTTGTATCTTACCCCCTTCGAGAGAGGCTGGGTTCTCTCAGGTGCGGATGTGGTCTGGATATTGTCCTGTGTCCTCTGGTCTTTATTCTAGGAAGGGTTGTCTTTGTTATATTTTCATAGATATATGTTGTTTTGGGAGGAGATTTACGCTGCTCTACTCATGCCGCCATCTTCCGCCCCTGCCATGTAATATTTTTAATTAACAAATAACTTTAAACTTTAGAAGTTGACATTTTCACACATCTAAACATTTCTAAGGAAGTTTTGTTTAAATAATCTTTGATGAAAATACCCTTGGAATAAGACTGAAATAGTATAACCGACAAGAAGATGGTGTTTTGACAAAGGAGTAAAATGTTTGCTTTTAGTACATAACAATTACACTTATTAGGGACTATGATAAATTTAAACAGCGTATGATAACATTGAGTTGCATAATTTTTATTTCTCACCTAATATTTCGGCAATAACCCAGTAATCTTGTAATAACCTAATATTACTAACTGGGTTAAAAGAGTTTTTATTTTGTAAAATGTAAACCAAAATGCCTTTGTGATTGTGACATAAAAACATTATATGAAATTGTATTAGAGTTATTTAATATAATTATTACCTTTTCACATTTCTGGAGTTTACACTGACTTTATTTTGGATGAGCAACAATATTCTACTAAGTCAAAACTTATAGTACTTAAGAAAACTCACTTTTCTTTTAAACTGGAAATTATGAGATGACTGCTTCAGATGAATGCTATTTATCAGACTGAGGTTAAAACTACATGTACAAAAAGTCAAAAAACAGACCAACACATAAATGGTCGTTAAATTGATGACAAATGGTCATTAAAATGATGCAGTAGAGTGGGCAATTGATAGACTTTTCAATAAGTTGAGCTGGGTCAATTGAATATGCATATGGAAAAAAATAAATCACTGCATATTCAAAAATCAATGCAAATGATTTGTAGATTTAAAAATTGAAGTGAAACAACTAAAACATTTCTAAACAAAAACATAGAAAACTATCTTCTTAACTTCAGGACAGTTAAACATGGAAAGCATGAATCCTAGAATTAAAAAAGTGAGATAGTGGGCAACGTTAAAATTGAGAACATATCTTCACCCAAAATCACATTTAAGAGAGTACAAAAACAAATCCCAGAATGGAAGAAGATATTTTAATATGTATATTTGTCAAAAGGCTTGCAATGGAAATACACAAAATACTCCTAGAATCAAGATGATAGGCAGGCCAATACTTTGAAGCTTCCAACCAAGACTAGGTAAACAAAACTAGATTTACCTACCCTACTGAAACAACTTTTTTTTTTTTTTAAATAATTATTTTTTATTGAAGGGTAGTTGACACACAGTATTACATTACATGAGTTTCAAGTGTACAACACAGTGGTAGAACATTTATATACATAATTCTAGGTTCCAGCTATCACCCTACCAGGCTGTTACAATATCTTGACTATATTCCTTATGCTATACATTACATCCCGGTTACTAATTTATTTTACCATTGGAAGTCTGTCCTTCTTTTTTTTTTTTTTTTTTTTTTTGTGAGGGCATCTCTCATATTTATTGATCAAATGGTTGATAACGACAATAAAATTCTGTATAGGGGAGTCAATGCTCAATGCACAATCATTATTCCACCCCAAGCCTAATTTTTGTCAGTCTCCAATCTTCTGAGGCATAACAAACAAGTTTTTACATGTAGAACAAATTCTTACATAATGAATAAGTTACATAGTGAACAGTACAAGGGCAGTCATCACAGAAACTTTCGGTTTTGCTCATTCATTGTGAACTATAAACAGTCAGTTCAAATATGAATACTCATTTGGTTTTTATACTTGATTTATATGTGGATACCACATTTCTCTCTTTATTATTATTATTTTTAATAAAATGCTGAAGTGGTAGGTAGATACAAGATAAAGGTAGAAAACATAGTTTAGTGTTGTAAGAGAGCACATGTAGATGATCAGGTGTGTGCCTATAGACTATGTGTTAATCCAAGCTAGACCAGGGCAATAAAACATCCACGTATGCAGAAGATTTCTCTCAGAACGGGGGGGTGAGGTTCTAAGCCTCACCTCTGTTGATCCCCAATTTCTCACCTGATGGCCCCCCTGCGACTGTGCCTGTCTTAGGTTGTTCCTCCCTTGAGGAATCTTACCCGTCTCTGGCTAACCAGTCATCTTCCGGGGCCATACAGGGAAATGTGAAGTTGGTAAGTGAGAGAGAAGCCTTATTGTTTGAAAAAGTTAGCTTTTTACTTCTTTGCCTATTTATGCCCTGTGGCTTCTATGCCCAGCATTTGTCTTGAGGTATCTTTACCACTTGGAAGAATTAGGATACTCGGTAAATTTGATATGAGGCACGAATTCTATTTAAGGGTTGTAATTAGGAAGGAAGAAGAAAAGCTATAGAAGTAGCAGGCGGAAGAAAACATGGGAAGATTGATTATTTCTTTGATATATCTTCTTGTAGAGTAACTTCAGCATGTATAGGTTTTAAGCTACTACTTAAATTGCACACACACATTAACATAATAGGAGTATAGTTACATAACCAAAGCATATCTGTAATTACCAGCCATCTGCAGTGAAACCAAGAAAACCAGTTAGGCACCTTAGGCATTTGTGAAAACTTATCTATGATATGGTGGATATTGTCCAACTGAACTTGAACAGTCTGAGAGAAATCAGACAAATTAAAACAACCCATTCCTGGGGACTGTTCACATGCCATATGTTCTTTTAACAGTAAATAGTTTGTAGTTGTAAGACTTTGGAGCGCTACAATTTGCACTTCTCCAAATTCTTGGTTGAGTTCCAACAGTATAGATCCAGTCCAATTTTGTTGTTTTACTGTATGCACAGGCCAGCTTAGATATCTCCTTCCTCATTCCCATGGCAAGTCCAGGAACTGGTGGGATGAGTGCATCTACAGCTGTAGCAGTGCGTGGATCTTTGTTGGGGTTTTTTGATGATCATCTTCTGGCATGAGTCTTCCAGAGAGTGCAGATGTTGGAAGTTCTTTTTCATATCGTATCTTAGTTCATTTTCGGGGTAGCCCAATTAGGCTTTGATCCTCTGTATAAACACAAACAGACCCTTTGCCTACACTTTTATATGCCCTTTATACCCTTGTGTAGAACTCGTTGGAGGTTACCACACAGGAACTGCCCTTTTTTTTTTTTTTTTGCTATCACTAATCTACACTTACATGACGAATATTATGTTTACTAGGCTCTCCCCTATACCAGGTCTCCCCTATAAACCCCTTTACAGTCACTGTCCATCAGCATAGCAAAATGTTGTAGAATCACTACTTGCCTTCTCTGTGTTGTACAGCCCTCCCTTTTCTCCTACCCCCCCATGCATGTTAATCTTAATACCCACCTACTTCTCCCCCCATTATCCCTCCCTCCCTACCCACCCATCCTCCCCAGTCCCTTTCCCTTTGGTACCTGTTAGTCCATTCTTGAGTTCTGTGATTCTGCTGCTGTTTTGTTCCTTCAGTTTTTCCTTTGTTCTTATATTCCACAGATAAGTGAAATCATTTGGTATTTCTCTTTCTCCGCTTGGCTTGTTTCACTGAGCATAATACCCTCCAGCTCCATCCATGTTGCTGCAAATGATTGGATTTGCCCTTTTCTTATGGCTGAGTAGTATTCCATTGTGTATATGTACCACATCTTCTTTATCCATTCATCTATCGATGGACATTTAGGTTGCTTCCAATTCTTGGCTATTGTAAATAGTGCTGCGATTAACATAGGGGTGCATCTGTCTTTCTCAAACTTGATTGCTGCGTTCTTAGGGTAAATTCCTAGGAGTGCAATTCCTGGGTCAAATGGTAAGTCTGTTTTGAGCATTTTGATGTACCTCCATACTGCTTTCCACAATGGTTGAACTAACTTACATTCCCACCAGCAGTGTAGGAGGGTTCCCTTTTCTCCACAGCCTCACCAACATTTGTTGTTGTTTGTCTTTTGGATGGCAGCCATCCTTACTGGTGTGAGGTGATACCTCATTGTAGTTTTAATTTGCATTTGTCTGATAATTAGCGATGTGGAGCATCTTTTCATGTGTCTGTTGGCCATCTGTATTTCTTTTTTGGAGAACTGTCTGTTCAGTTCCTCTGCCCATTTTTTAATTGGGTTATTTGTTTTTTTTGTTTGTTGAGGCGTGTGAGCTCTTTATGTATTCTGGACGTCAAGCCTTTATTGGATGTGTCATTTTCAAATATATTCTCCCATACTGTAGGGATCCTTTTTGTTCTATTGATGGTGTCTTTTGCTGTACAGAAGCTTTTCAGCTTAATATACTCCCACTTACTCATTTTTGCTGTTGTTTTCCTTGCCCAGGGAGATATGTTCAAGAAGAGGTCACTCATGTTTATGTCTAAGAGGTTTTTGCCTATGTTTTCTTCCAAGAGTTTAATGGTTTCATGACTTACATTCATGACTTACATTCAGGTCCATTTTGAGTTTACTTTTGTATATGGGGTTAGACAATGGTCCAGTTTCATTCTCCTACATGTAGCTGTCCAGTTTTGCCAGCACCACCTGTTGAAGAGACTGTCATTTCGCCATTGTATGTCCATGGCTCCTTTATCAAATATTAATTGACCATATATGTCTGGGTTAATGTCTGGATTCTCTAGTCTGTTCCATTGGTCTGTGGCTCTGCTCTTGTGCCAGTACCAAATTGTCTTGATTACTATGGCTTTATAGTAGAGCTTGAAGTTGGGGAGTGAGATTCCCCCTACTTTATTCATCTTTCTCAGGATTGCTTTGGCTATTCAGGGTCTTTGGTGTTTCCATATGAATTTTTGAATTATTTGTTCCAGTTCATTGAAGAATGTTGCTGGTAGTTTCATAGGGATTGCATCAAATCTGTATATTGCTTTGGGCAGGATGGCCATTTTGACGATATTAATTCTTCCTAGCCACGAGCATGGGATGAGTTTCCATCTGTTAGTGTCCCCTTTAATTTCTCTTAAGAGTGACTTGTAGTTTTCAGAGTATAAGTCTTTCACTTCCTTGGTTAGGTTTATTCCTAGGTATTTTATTTTTTTTGATGCAATTGTGAATGGAGTTGTTTTCCTGATTTCTCTTTCTGTTGGTTCATTGTTAGCATATAGGAAAGCCACAGATTTCTGTGTGTTGATTTTGTATCCTGCAACTTTGCTGTATTCCGATATCAGTTCTAGTAGTTTTGGGGTGGAGTCTTTAGGGTTTTTTATGTACAGTATCATGTCATCTGCAAAAGGTGACAGTTTAACTTGTTCTTTACCAATCTGGATTCCTTGTATTTCTTTGTTTTGTCTCATTGCCGTGGCTAGGACCTCCAGCACTATGTTAAATAACAGTAGGGAGAGTGGGCATCCCTGTCTAGTTCCCCATCTCAGAGGAAATGCTTTCAGCTTCTCGCTGTTCAATATAATGTTGGCTGTGGGTTTATCATAGATGGCCTTTATTATGTTGAGGTACTTGCCCTCTATTCCCATTTTGCTGAGAGTTTTTATCATGAATGGATGTTGAACTTTGTCAAATGCTTTTTCAGCATCTATGGAGATGATCATGTGGTTTTTGTCTTTCTTTTTGTTGGTGTGGTGGATGATGTTGATGGACTTTCGAATGTTCTACCATCCTTGCATCCCTGGGATGAATCCCACTTGGTCATGGTGTATGATCCTTTTGATGTATTTTTGAATTCGGTTTGCTAATATTTTGTTGAGTATTTTTGCATCTACGTTCATCAGGGATATTGGTCTATAATTTTCTTTTTTGGTGGGGTCTTTGCCTGGTTTTGGTATTAGGGTGATGTTAGCTTCATAGAATGAGTTTGGGAGTATCCCCTCCTCCTCTATTTTTTGGAAAACTGTAAGGAGAATGGGTATTATGTCTTCCCTGTATGTCTCATAAAATTCCGAGGTAAATCCATCTGGCCCGTGGGTTTTGTTCTTTGGTAGTTTTTTGATTACCGCTTCAATTTCGTTGCTGGTAATTGGTCTGTTTAGATTTTCTGTTTCTTTCTGGGTCAATCTTGGAAGGTTGTATTTTTCTAGGAAGTTGTCCATTTCTCCTAGGTTTCCCAGCTTGTTAGCATATAGGTTTTCATAGTATTGTCTAATAATTCTTTGTATTTCTGTGGGGTCCGTCGTGATTTTTCCTTTCTCGTTTCTTTGTGTTGATTTGTGTTGACTCTCTTTTCTTCTTAATAAGTCTGGCTAGAGGCTTACCTATTTTGTTTATTTTCTCGAAGAACCAGCTCTTGGTTTCATTGATTTTTGCTATTGTTTTATTCTTCTCAATTTTATTTATTTCTTCTCTGATCGTTATTATGTCCCTCCTTCTGCTGACCTTAGGCCTCATCTGTTCTTCTTTTTCCAATTTCGATAATTGTGACATTAGACCATTCATTTGGGATTGCTCTTCCTTTTTTAAATATGCTTGGATTGCTATATACTTTCCTCTTAAGACTTCTTTTGCTGTGTCCCACAGAAGTTGGGGCTTAGTGTTGTTGTTGTCATTTGTTTCCATATATTGCTGGATCTCCATTTTGATTTGGTCATTGATCCCTTGATTATTTAGGAGCGTGTTGTTAAGCCTCCATGTGTTTGTGAACCTCTTTGCTTTCTTTGTACAGTTTATTTCTAGTTTTATACCTTTGTGGTCTGAAAAGTTGGTTGGTAGAATTTCAATCTTTTGGAATTTTCTGAGACTCTTTTTGTGGCCTAGTATGTGGTCTATTCTGGAGAATGTTCCATGTGCACTTGAGAAGAATGTATATCCTGTTGCTTTTGGATGTAGAGTTCTATAGATGTCTATTAGGTCCATCTGCTCTACTGTGTTGTTCAGTGCTTCCGTGTCCTTACTTATTTTCTGCCCAGTGGATCTATCATTTGGGGTGAGTGGTGTGTTGAAGTCTCCTAGAATGAATGCATTGCAGTCTATATCCCCCTTTAGTTCTGTTAGTATTTGTTTCATATATGCTGGTGCTCCGGTGTTGGGTGCATATATATTTAGAATGGTTATATCCCCTTGTTTGACTGAGCCCTTTATCATTATGTAGTGTCCTTCTTTATCTCTTGTTACTTTCTTTGTTTTGAAGTCTATTTTGTCTGATATTAGTACTGCAACCCCTGCTTTCTTCTCAGTGTTGTTTGCTTGAAATATGTTTTTCCATCCCTTGACTTTTAGTCTGTACATGTCTTTGGGTTTGAGGTGAGTTTCTTGTAAGCAGCATATAGATGGGTCTTGCTTTTTTATCCATTCTGTTACTCTGTGTCTTTTGATTGGTGCATTCAACCCATTAACATTTAGGGTGACTATTGAAAGATATGTACTTATTGCCATTGCAGGCTTTAAATTCGTGGTTACCAAAGGTTCAAGGTTAGCCTCTTTATTATCTTACTGCCTAACTTAGCTCGCTTATTGAGCTGTTATGTACACTGTCTGGAGATTCTTTTCTTCTCTCCCTTCTTGTTCCTCTTCCTCGATTCTTCATATGTTGGGTGTTTTATTCTGTGCTCTTTCTAGGAGTGCTCCCATCTAGAGCAGTCCCTGTAAGATGTTCTGTAGAGGTGGTTTGTGGAAAGCAAATTCCCTCAGCTTTTGTTTGTCTGGGAATTGTTTAATCCCACCATCATATTTGAATGATAGTCGTGCTGGATACAGTATCCTTGGTTCAAGGCCCTTCTGTTTCATTGTATTAAATATATCATGCCATTCTCTTCTGGCCTGTATGTAGGGTTTCTGTTGAGAAATCTGATGTTAGCCTGATGGGTTTCCCTTTATAGGTGACCTTTTTCTCTCTAGCTGCCTTTAAAACTCTTTCCTTGTCCTTGATCTTTGCCATTTTAATTATTATGTGTCTTGATGTTGTCCTCCTTGGATCCTTTCTGTTGGGGGTTCTGTGTATTTCCGTGGTCTGTTCGATTATTTCCTCCCCCAGTTTGGGGAAGTTTTCAGCAATTATTTCTTCTAAGATACTTTCCATCTCTTTTCCTCTCTCTTCTTCTTCTGGGACCCCTATAATACGGATATTGTTACTTTTGGATTGGTCACACAGTTCTCTTAATATTGTTTCATTCCTGGAGATCCTTTTGTCTCTCTCTATGTCAGCTTCTATGCGTTCCTGTTCTCTGATTTCAATTCCATCAATGGCCTCTTGCATTCTATCCATTCTGCTTATAAACCCTTCCAGAGTTTGTTTCATTTCTGCGATCTCCTTTCTGGCATCTGTGATCTCCCTCCGGACTTCATCCCATTTCTCTTGCGTATTTCTCTTCATCTCTGTCAGCATGTTTATGATTCTTATTTTGAATTCTTTTTCAGGAAGACTGGTTAGGTCTGTCTCCTTCTCTGGTGTTGTCTCTGTGATCTTTGTCTGCCTGTAGCTTTGCCTTTTCATGGTGATAGGAATAGTTTGCAGAGCTGGGAGGAGTGACGGCTGGAAGGACTTCCTTTCTTGTTGGTTTGTGGCCCTCCTCTCCTGGGAGAACAGCGACCTCTAGTGGCTTGTGCTGCGCAGCTGCGCGCAGACAGGGTTTCTGCTTCCTGCCCGGCTGCTATGGAGCTAATCTCCGCTGTTGCTGTGGGCGTGGCCTGGCTCGGGCAGGTACTCCAAAGTGGTGGAGTCGCGTTGGAGCAGGAGCTGCTGGGAGGCTATTTATCTCTGTAAGGGGCCTCCGTGTTCCCTGCAGCCCAGGGGTTAGGGTGCCCAGAGATCCCCGGATTCCCTACCTCTGGATTAAGTGTCCCGCCCTGTCCCTTTAAGACTTCCAAAAAGCACCCACCAAAACAAAACAACGAACACACAAAAAAAAAAAAAAGAAAAAGAAAAAAATTTTTAAATTAAAAAAAAAATTTTTTTTTAATTAGAAAGAAAGGTGGTAACTCATTTTTCTTTATTCTCCGGTGCCAGCCTCAGGCCTCTGCTCACCGGTCTTGCTGCCCTGTTTCCCTAGTATTGGGGTCCCTATCCCTTTAAGACTTCCAAAAAGCGTTCGCCAAAACAAAAGAGCAAAAAAGCAAAAAAAAAAAAAAAAAAATGGTCGCGCGCTTTTCTTATGTCCTCCGGCATCCGGCCTCCAGTGCCCACTCACTGTTCTTGCTGCCCTGTTTTCCTAGTATCGAGGGCCCTGCACTCTGGCCCGGATGTCTGGGGCTGGGTGTTCGGCAGCCCTGTGCTCCGTCTCCCTCCCGCTCTGCCTATTCTTCTCCCGCGGGGAGCTGGGGGAAGAGGCGCTTGGCTCCCGCCGTGCCGGGACTTGTATCTTACCCCCTTCGAGAGAGGCTGGGTTCTCTCAGGTGCGGATGTGGTCTGGATATTGTCCTGTGTCCTCTGGTCTTTATTCTAGAAAGGGTTGTCTTTGTTATATTTTCATAGATATATGTTGTTTTGGGAGGAGATTTACGCTGCTCTACTCATGCCGCCATCTTCCGCCCCTGCCATGTAATATTTTTAATTAACAAATAACTTTAAACTTTAGAAGTTGACATTTTCACACATCTAAACATTTCTAAGGAAGTTTTGTTTAAATAATCTTTGATGAAAATACCCTTGGAATAAGACTTAAATAGTATAACCGACAAGAAGATGGTGTTTTGACAAAGGAGTAAAATGTTTGCTTTTAGTACATAACAATTACACTTATTAGGGACTATGATAAATTTAAACAGCGTATGATAACATTGAGTTGCATAATTTTTATTTCTCACCTAATATTTCGGCAATAACCCAGTAATCTTGTAATAACCTAATATTACTAACTGGGTTAAAAGAGTTTTTATTTTGTAAAATGTAAACCAAAATGCCTTTGTGATTGTGACATAAAAACATTATATGAAATTGTATTAGAGTTATTTAATATAATTATTACCTTTTCACATTTCTGGAGTTTACACTGACTTTATTTTGGATGAGCAACAATATTCTACTAAGTCAAAACTTATAGTACTTAAGAAAACTCACTTTTCTTTTAAACTGGAAATTATGAGATGACTGCTTCAGATGAATGCTATTTATCAGACTGAGGTTAAAACTACATGTACAAAAAGTCAAAAAACAGACCAACACATAAATGGTCGTTAAATTGATGACAAATGGTCATTAAAATGATGCAGTAGAGTGGGCAATTGATAGACTTTTCAATAAGTTGAGCTGGGTCAATTGAATATGCATATGGAAAAAAATAAATCACTGCATATTCAAAAATCAATGCAAATGATTTGTAGATTTAAAAATTGAAGTGAAACAACTAAAACATTTCTAAACAAAAACATAGAAAACTATCTTCTTAACTTCAGGACAGTTAAACATGGAAAGCATGAATCCTAGAATTAAAAAAGTGAGATAGTGGGCAACGTTAAAATTGAGAACATATCTTCACCCAAAATCACATTTAAGAGAGTACAAAAACAAATCCCAGAATGGAAGAAGATATTTTAATATGTATATTTGTCAAAAGGCTTGCAATGGAAATACACAAAATACTCCTAGAATCAAGATGATAGGCAGGCCAATACTTTGAAGCTTCCAACCAAGACTAGGTAAACAAAACTAGATTTACCTACCCTACTGAAACAACTTTTTTTTTTTTTTAAATAATTATTTTTTATTGAAGGGTAGTTGACACACAGTATTACATTACATGAGTTTCAAGTGTACAACACAGTGGTAGAACATTTATATACATAATTCTAGGTTCCAGCTATCACCCTACCAGGCTGTTACAATATCTTGACTATATTCCTTATGCTATACATTACATCCCGGTTACTAATTTATTTTACCATTGGAAGTCTGTCCTTCTTTTTTTTTTTTTTTTTTTTTGTGAGGGCATCTCTCATATTTATTGATCAAATGGTTGATAACGACAATAAAATTCTGTATAGGGGAGTCAATGCTCAATGCACAATCATTATTCCACCCCAAGCCTAATTTTTGTCAGTCTCCAATCTTCTGAGGCATAACAAACAAGTTTTTACATGTAGAACAAATTCTTACATAATGAATAAGTTACATAGTGAACAGTACAAGGGCAGTCATCACAGAAACTTTCGGTTTTGCTCATTCATTGTGAACTATAAACAGTCAGTTCAAATATGAATACTCATTTGGTTTTTATACTTGATTTATATGTGGATACCACATTTCTCTCTTTATTATTATTATTTTTAATAAAATGCTGAAGTGGTAGGTAGATACAAGATAAAGGTAGAAAACATAGTTTAGTGTTGTAAGAGAGCACATGTAGATGATCAGGTGTGTGCCTATAGACTATGTGTTAATCCAAGCTAGACCAGGGCAATAAAACATCCACGTATGCAGAAGATTTCTCTCAGAACGGGGGGGTGAGGTTCTAAGCCTCACCTCTGTTGATCCCCAATTTCTCACCTGATGGCCCCCCTGCGACTGTGCCTGTCTTAGGTTGTTCCTCCCTTGAGGAATCTTACCCGTCTCTGGCTAACCAGTCATCTTCCGGGGCCATACAGGGAAATGTGAAGTTGGTAAGTGAGAGAGAAGCCTTATTGTTTGAAAAAGTTAGCTTTTTACTTCTTTGCCTATTTATGCCCTGTGGCTTCTATGCCCAGCATTTGTCTTGAGGTATCTTTACCACTTGGAAGAATTAGGATACTCGGTAAATTTGATATGAGGCACGAATTCTATTTAAGGGTTGTAATTAGGAAGGAAGAAGAAAAGCTATAGAAGTAGCAGGCGGAAGAAAACATGGGAAGATTGATTATTTCTTTGATATATCTTCTTGTAGAGTAACTTCAGCATGTATAGGTTTTAAGCTACTACTTAAATTGCACACACACATTAACATAATAGGAGTATAGTTACATAACCAAAGCATATCTGTAATTACCAGCCATCTGCAGTGAAACCAAGAAAACCAGTTAGGCACCTTAGGCATTTGTGAAAACTTATCTATGATATGGTGGATATTGTCCAACTGAACTTGAACAGTCTGAGAGAAATCAGACAAATTAAAACAACCCATTCCTGGGGACTGTTCACATGCCATATGTTCTTTTAACAGTAAATAGTTTGTAGTTGTAAGACTTTGGAGCGCTACAATTTGCACTTCTCCAAATTCTTGGTTGAGTTCCAACAGTATAGATCCAGTCCAATTTTGTTGTTTTACTGTATGCACAGGCCAGCTTAGATATCTCCTTCCTCATTCCCATGGCAAGTCCAGGAACTGGTGGGATGAGTGCATCTACAGCTGTAGCAGTGCGTGGATCTTTGTTGGGGTTTTTTGATGATCATCTTCTGGCATGAGTCTTCCAGAGAGTGCAGATGTTGGAAGTTCTTTTTCATATCGTATCTTAGTTCATTTTCGGGGTAGCCCAATTAGGCTTTGATCCTCTGTATAAACACAAACAGACCCTTTGCCTACACTTTTATATGCCCTTTATACCCTTGTGTAGAACTCGTTGGAGGTTACCACACAGGAACTGCCCTTTTTTTTTTTTTTTTGCTATCACTAATCTACACTTACATGACGAATATTATGTTTACTAGGCTCTCCCCTATACCAGGTCTCCCCTATAAACCCCTTTACAGTCACTGTCCATCAGCATAGCAAAATGTTGTAGAATCACTACTTGCCTTCTCTGTGTTGTACAGCCCTCCCTTTTCTCCTACCCCCCCATGCATGTTAATCTTAATACCCACCTACTTCTCCCCCCCTTATCCCTCCCTACCCACCCATCCTCCCCAGTCCCTTTCCCTTTGGTACCTGTTAGTCCATTCTTGAGTTCTGTGATTCTGCTGCTGTTTTGTTCCTTCAGTTTTTCCTTTGTTCTTATATTCCACAGATAAGTGAAATCATTTGGTATTTCTCTTTCTCCGCTTGGCTTGTTTCACTGAGCATAATACCCTCCAGCTCCATCCATGTTGCTGCAAATGATTGGATTTGCCCTTTTCTTATGGCTGAGTAGTATTCCATTGTGTATATGTACCACATCTTCTTTATCCATTCATCTATCGATGGACATTTAGGTTGCTTCCAATTCTTGGCTATTGTAAATAGTGCTGCGATTAACATAGGGGTGCATCTGTCTTTCTCAAACTTGATTGCTGCGTTCTTAGGGTAAATTCCTAGGAGTGGAATTCCTGGGTCAAATGGTAAGTCTGTTTTGAGCATTTTGATGTACCTCCATACTGCTTTCCACAATGGTTGAACTAACTTACATTCCCACCAGCAGTGTAGGAGGGTTCCCTTTTCTCCACAGCCTCACCAACATTTGTTGTTGTTTGTCTTTTGGATGGCAGCCATCCTTACTGGTGTGAGGTGATACCTCATTGTAGTTTTAATTTGCATTTGTCTGATAATTAGCGATGTGGAGCATCTTTTCATGTGTCTGTTGGCCATCTGTATTTCTTTTTTGGAGAACTGTCTGTTCAGTTCCTCTGCCCATTTTTTAATTGGGTTATTTGTTTTTTGTTTGTTGAGGCGTGTGAGCTCTTTATGTATTCTGGACGTCAAGCCTTTATTGGATGTGTCATTTTCAAATATATTCTCCCATACTGTAGGGATCCTTTTTGTTCTATTGATGGTGTCTTTTGCTGTACAGAAGCTTTTCAGCTTAATATACTCCCACTTACTCATTTTTGCTGTTGTTTTCCTTGCCCAGGGAGATATGTTCAAGAAGAGGTCACTCATGTTTATGTCTAAGAGGTTTTTGCCTATGTTTTCTTCCAAGAGTTTAATGGTTTCATGACTTACATTCATGACTTACATTCAGGTCCATTTTGAGTTTACTTTTGTATATGGGGTTAGACAATGGTCCAGTTTCATTCTCCTACATGTAGCTGTCCAGTTTTGCCAGCACCACCTGTTGAAGAGACTGTCATTTCGCCATTGTATGTCCATGGCTCCTTTATCAAATATTAATTGACCATATATGTCTGGGTTAATGTCTGGATTCTCTAGTCTGTTCCATTGGTCTGTGGCTCTGCTCTTGTGCCAGTACCAAATTGTCTTGATTACTATGGCTTTATAGTAGAGCTTGAAGTTGGGGAGTGAGATTCCCCCTACTTTATTCATCTTTCTCAGGATTGCTTTGGCTATTCGGGGTCTTTGGTGTTTCCATATGAATTTTTGAATTATTTGTTCCAGTTCATTGAAGAATGTTGCTGGTAGTTTCATAGGGATTGCATCAAATCTGTATATTGCTTTGGGCAGGATGGCCATTTTGACGATATTAATTCTTCCTAGCCACGAGCATGGGATGAGTTTCCATCTGTTAGTGTCCCCTTTAATTTCTCTTAAGAGTGACTTGTAGTTTTCAGAGTATAAGTCTTTCACTTCCTTGGTTAGGTTTATTCCTAGGTATTTTATTTTTTTTGATGCAATTGTGAATGGAGTTGTTTTCCTGATTTCTCTTTCTGTTGGTTCATTGTTAGCATATAGGAAAGCCACAGATTTCTGTGTGTTGATTTTGTATCCTGCAACTTTGCTGTATTCCGATATCAGTTCTAGTAGTTTTGGGGTGGAGTCTTTAGGGTTTTTTATGTACAGTATCATGTCATCTGCAAAAGGTGACAGTTTAACTTGTTCTTTACCAATCTGGATTCCTTGTATTTCTTTGTTTTGTCTCATTGCCGTGGCTAGGACCTCCAGCACTATGTTAAATAACAGTAGGGAGAGTGGGCATCCCTGTCTAGTTCCCCATCTCAGAGGAAATGCTTTCAGCTTCTCGCTGTTCAATATAATGTTGGCTGTGGGTTTATCATAGATGGCCTTTATTATGTTGAGGTACTTGCCCTCTATTCCCATTTTGCTGAGAGTTTTTATCATGAATGGATGTTGAACTTTGTCAAATGCTTTTTCAGCATCTATGGAGATGATCATGTGGTTTTTGTCTTTCTTTTTGTTGGTGTGGTGGATGATGTTGATGGACTTTCGAATGTTCTACCATCCTTGCATCCCTGGGATGAATCCCACTTGGTCATGGTGTATGATCCTTTTGATGTATTTTTGAATTCGGTTTGCTAATATTTTGTTGAGTATTTTTGCATCTACGTTCATCAGGGATATTGGTCTATAATTTTCTTTTTTGGTGGGGTCTTTGCCTGGTTTTGGTATTAGGGTGATGTTAGCTTCATAGAATGAGTTTGGGAGTATCCCCTCCTCCTCTATTTTTTGGAAAACTGTAAGGAGAATGGGTATTATGTCTTCCCTGTATGTCTCATAAAATTCCGAGGTAAATCCATCTGGCCCGTGGGTTTTGTTCTTTGGTAGTTTTTTGATTACCGCTTCAATTTCGTTGCTGGTAATTGGTCTGTTTAGATTTTCTGTTTCTTTCTGGGTCAATCTTGGAAGGTTGTATTTTTCTAGGAAGTTGTCCATTTCTCCTAGGTTTCCCAGCTTGTTAGCATATAGGTTTTCATAGTATTGTCTAATAATTCTTTGTATTTCTGTGGGGTCCGTCGTGATTTTTCCTTTCTCGTTTCTTTGTGTTGATTTGTGTTGACTCTCTTTTCTTCTTAATAAGTCTGGCTAGAGGCTTACCTATTTTGTTTATTTTCTCGAAGAACCAGCTCTTGGTTTCATTGATTTTTGCTATTGTTTTATTCTTCTCAATTTTATTTATTTCTTCTCTGATCGTTATTATGTCCCTCCTTCTGCTGACCTTAGGCCTCATCTGTTCTTCTTTTTCCAATTTCGATAATTGTGACATTAGACCATTCATTTGGGATTGCTCTTCCTTTTTTAAATATGCTTGGATTGCTATATACTTTCCTCTTAAGACTTCTTTTGCTGTGTCCCACAGAAGTTGGGGCTTAGTGTTGTTGTTGTCATTTGTTTCCATATATTGCTGGATCTCCATTTTGATTTGGTCATTGATCCCTTGATTATTTAGGAGCGTGTTGTTAAGCCTCCATGTGTTTGTGAACCTCTTTGCTTTCTTTGTACAGTTTATTTCTAGTTTTATACCTTTGTGGTCTGAAAAGTTGGTTGGTAGAATTTCAATCTTTTGGAATTTTCTGAGACTCTTTTTGTGGCCTAGTATGTGGTCTATTCTGGAGAATGTTCCATGTGCACTTGAGAAGAATGTATATCCTGTTGCTTTTGGATGTAGAGTTCTATAGATGTCTATTAGGTCCATCTGCTCTACTGTGTTGTTCAGTGCTTCCGTGTCCTTACTTATTTTCTGCCCAGTGGATCTATCATTTGGGGTGAGTGGTGTGTTGAAGTCTCCTAGAATGAATGCATTGCAGTCTATATCCCCCTTTAGTTCTGTTAGTATTTGTTTCATATATGCTGGTGCTCCGGTGTTGGGTGCATATATATTTAGAATGGTTATATCCCCTTGTTTGACTGAGCCCTTTATCATTATGTAGTGTCCTTCTTTATCTCTTGTTACTTTCTTTGTTTTGAAGTCTATTTTGTCTGATATTAGTACTGCAACCCCTGCTTTCTTCTCAGTGTTGTTTGCTTGAAATATGTTTTTCCATCCCTTGACTTTTAGTCTGTACATGTCTTTGGGTTTGAGGTGAGTTTCTTGTAAGCAGCATATAGATGGGTCTTGCTTTTTTATCCATTCTGTTACTCTGTGTCTTTTGATTGGTGCATTCAACCCATTAACATTTAGGGTGACTATTGAAAGATATGTACTTATTGCCATTGCAGGCTTTAAATTCGTGGTTACCAAAGGTTCAAGGTTAGCCTCTTTATTATCTTACTGCCTAACTTAGCTCGCTTATTGAGCTGTTATGTACACTGTCTGGAGATTCTTTTCTTCTCTCCCTTCTTGTTCCTCTTCCTCGATTCTTCATATGTTGGGTGTTTTATTCTGTGCTCTTTCTAGGAGTGCTCCCATCTAGAGCAGTCCCTGTAAGATGTTCTGTAGAGGTGGTTTGTGGAAAGCAAATTCCCTCAGCTTTTGTTTGTCTGGGAATTGTTTAATCCCACCATCATATTTGAATGATAGTCGTGCTGGATACAGTATCCTTGGTTCAAGGCCCTTCTGTTTCATTGTATTAAATATATCATGCCATTCTCTTCTGGCCTGTATGTAGGGTTTCTGTTGAGAAATCTGATGTTAGCCTGATGGGTTTCCCTTTATAGGTGACCTTTTTCTCTCTAGCTGCCTTTAAAACTCTTTCCTTGTCCTTGATCTTTGCCATTTTAATTATTATGTGTCTTGATGTTGTCCTCCTTGGATCCTTTCTGTTGGGGGTTCTGTGTATTTCCGTGGTCTGTTCGATTATTTCCTCCCCCAGTTTGGGGAAGTTTTCAGCAATTATTTCTTCTAAGATACTTTCCATCTCTTTTCCTCTCTCTTCTTCTTCTGGGACCCCTATAATACGGATATTGTTACTTTTGGATTGGTCACACAGTTCTCTTAATATTGTTTCATTCCTGGAGATCCTTTTGTCTCTCTCTATGTCAGCTTCTATGCGTTCCTGTTCTCTGATTTCAATTCCATCAATGGCCTCTTGCATTCTATCCATTCTGCTTATAAACCCTTCCAGAGTTTGTTTCATTTCTGCGATCTCCTTTCTGGCATCTGTGATCTCCCTCCGGACTTCATCCCATTTCTCTTGCGTATTTCTCTTCATCTCTGTCAGCATGTTTATGATTCTTATTTTGAATTCTTTTTCAGGAAGACTGGTTAGGTCTGTCTCCTTCTCTGGTGTTGTCTCTGTGATCTTTGTCTGCCTGTAGCTTTGCCTTTTCATGGTGATAGGAATAGTTTGCAGAGCTGGGAGGAGTGACGGCTGGAAGGACTTCCTTTCTTGTTGGTTTGTGGCCCTCCTCTCCTGGGAGAACAGCGACCTCTAGTGGCTTGTGCTGCGCAGCTGCGCGCAGACAGGGTTTCTGCTTCCTGCCCGGCTGCTATGGAGCTAATCTCCGCTGTTGCTGTGGGCGTGGCCTGGCTCGGGCAGGTACTCCAAAGTGGTGGAGTCGCGTTGGAGCAGGAGCTGCTGGGAGGCTATTTATCTCTGTAAGGGGCCTCCGTGTTCCCTGCAGCCCAGGGGTTAGGGTGCCCAGAGATCCCCGGATTCCCTACCTCTGGATTAAGTGTCCCGCCCTGTCCCTTTAAGACTTCCAAAAAGCACCCACCAAAACAAAACAACGAACACACAAAAAAAAAAAAAAAGAAAAAGAAAAAAATTTTTAAATTAAAAAAAAAATTTTTTTTTAATTAGAAAGAAAGGTGGTAACTCATTTTTCTTTATTCTCCGGTGCCAGCCTCAGGCCTCTGCTCACCGGTCTTGCTGCCCTGTTTCCCTAGTATTGGGGTCCCTATCCCTTTAAGACTTCCAAAAAGCGTTCGCCAAAACAAAAGAGCAAAAAAGCAAAAAAAAAAAAAAAAAAAATGGTCGCGCGCTTTTCTTATGTCCTCCGGCATCCGGCCTCCAGTGCCCACTCACTGTTCTTGCTGCCCTGTTTTCCTAGTATCGAGGGCCCTGCACTCTGGCCCGGATGTCTGGGGCTGGGTGTTCGGCAGCCCTGTGCTCCGTCTCCCTCCCGCTCTGCCTATTCTTCTCCCGCGGGGAGCTGGGGGAAGAGGCGCTTGGCTCCCGCCGTGCCGGGACTTGTATCTTACCCCCTTCGAGAGAGGCTGGGTTCTCTCAGGTGCGGATGTGGTCTGGATATTGTCCTGTGTCCTCTGGTCTTTATTCTAGAAAGGGTTGTCTTTGTTATATTTTCATAGATATATGTTGTTTTGGGAGGAGATTTACGCTGCTCTACTCATGCCGCCATCTTCCGCCCCTGCCATGTAATATTTTTAATTAACAAATAACTTTAAACTTTAGAAGTTGACATTTTCACACATCTAAACATTTCTAAGGAAGTTTTGTTTAAATAATCTTTGATGAAAATACCCTTGGAATAAGACTTAAATAGTATAACCGACAAGAAGATGGTGTTTTGACAAAGGAGTAAAATGTTTGCTTTTAGTACATAACAATTACACTTATTAGGGACTATGATAAATTTAAACAGCGTATGATAACATTGAGTTGCATAATTTTTATTTCTCACCTAATATTTCGGCAATAACCCAGTAATCTTGTAATAACCTAATATTACTAACTGGGTTAAAAGAGTTTTTATTTTGTAAAATGTAAACCAAAATGCCTTTGTGATTGTGACATAAAAACATTATATGAAATTGTATTAGAGTTATTTAATATAATTATTACCTTTTCACATTTCTGGAGTTTACACTGACTTTATTTTGGATGAGCAACAATATTCTACTAAGTCAAAACTTATAGTACTTAAGAAAACTCACTTTTCTTTTAAACTGGAAATTATGAGATGACTGCTTCAGATGAATGCTATTTATCAGACTGAGGTTAAAACTACATGTACAAAAAGTCAAAAAACAGACCAACACATAAATGGTCGTTAAATTGATGACAAATGGTCATTAAAATGATGCAGTAGAGTGGGCAATTGATAGACTTTTCAATAAGTTGAGCTGGGTCAATTGAATATGCATATGGAAAAAAATAAATCACTGCATATTCAAAAATCAATGCAAATGATTTGTAGATTTAAAAATTGAAGTGAAACAACTAAAACATTTCTAAACAAAAACATAGAAAACTATCTTCTTAACTTCAGGACAGTTAAACATGGAAAGCATGAATCCTAGAATTAAAAAAGTGAGATAGTGGGCAACGTTAAAATTGAGAACATATCTTCACCCAAAATCACATTTAAGAGAGTACAAAAACAAATCCCAGAATGGAAGAAGATATTTTAATATGTATATTTGTCAAAAGGCTTGCAATGGAAATACACAAAATACTCCTAGAATCAAGATGATAGGCAGGCCAATACTTTGAAGCTTCCAACCAAGACTAGGTAAACAAAACTAGATTTACCTACCCTACTGAAACAACTTTTTTTTTTTTTTAAATAATTATTTTTTATTGAAGGGTAGTTGACACACAGTATTACATTACATGAGTTTCAAGTGTACAACACAGTGGTAGAACATTTATATACATAATTCTAGGTTCCAGCTATCACCCTACCAGGCTGTTACAATATCTTGACTATATTCCTTATGCTATACATTACATCCCGGTTACTAATTTATTTTACCATTGGAAGTCTGTCCTTCTTTTTTTTTTTTTTTTTTTTTGTGAGGGCATCTCTCATATTTATTGATCAAATGGTTGATAACGACAATAAAATTCTGTATAGGGGAGTCAATGCTCAATGCACAATCATTATTCCACCCCAAGCCTAATTTTTGTCAGTCTCCAATCTTCTGAGGCATAACAAACAAGTTTTTACATGTAGAACAAATTCTTACATAATGAATAAGTTACATAGTGAACAGTACAAGGGCAGTCATCACAGAAACTTTCGGTTTTGCTCATTCATTGTGAACTATAAACAGTCAGTTCAAATATGAATACTCATTTGGTTTTTATACTTGATTTATATGTGGATACCACATTTCTCTCTTTATTATTATTATTTTTAATAAAATGCTGAAGTGGTAGGTAGATACAAGATAAAGGTAGAAAACATAGTTTAGTGTTGTAAGAGAGCACATGTAGATGATCAGGTGTGTGCCTATAGACTATGTGTTAATCCAAGCTAGACCAGGGCAATAAAACATCCACGTATGCAGAAGATTTCTCTCAGAACGGGGGGGTGAGGTTCTAAGCCTCACCTCTGTTGATCCCCAATTTCTCACCTGATGGCCCCCCTGCGACTGTGCCTGTCTTAGGTTGTTCCTCCCTTGAGGAATCTTACCCGTCTCTGGCTAACCAGTCATCTTCCGGGGCCATACAGGGAAATGTGAAGTTGGTAAGTGAGAGAGAAGCCTTATTGTTTGAAAAAGTTAGCTTTTTACTTCTTTGCCTATTTATGCCCTGTGGCTTCTATGCCCAGCATTTGTCTTGAGGTATCTTTACCACTTGGAAGAATTAGGATACTCGGTAAATTTGATATGAGGCACGAATTCTATTTAAGGGTTGTAATTAGGAAGGAAGAAGAAAAGCTATAGAAGTAGCAGGCGGAAGAAAACATGGGAAGATTGATTATTTCTTTGATATATCTTCTTGTAGAGTAACTTCAGCATGTATAGGTTTTAAGCTACTACTTAAATTGCACACACACATTAACATAATAGGAGTATAGTTACATAACCAAAGCATATCTGTAATTACCAGCCATCTGCAGTGAAACCAAGAAAACCAGTTAGGCACCTTAGGCATTTGTGAAAACTTATCTATGATATGGTGGATATTGTCCAACTGAACTTGAACAGTCTGAGAGAAATCAGACAAATTAAAACAACCCATTCCTGGGGACTGTTCACATGCCATATGTTCTTTTAACAGTAAATAGTTTGTAGTTGTAAGACTTTGGAGCGCTACAATTTGCACTTCTCCAAATTCTTGGTTGAGTTCCAACAGTATAGATCCAGTCCAATTTTGTTGTTTTACTGTATGCACAGGCCAGCTTAGATATCTCCTTCCTCATTCCCATGGCAAGTCCAGGAACTGGTGGGATGAGTGCATCTACAGCTGTAGCAGTGCGTGGATCTTTGTTGGGGTTTTTTGATGATCATCTTCTGGCATGAGTCTTCCAGAGAGTGCAGATGTTGGAAGTTCTTTTTCATATCGTATCTTAGTTCATTTTCGGGGTAGCCCAATTAGGCTTTGATCCTCTGTATAAACACAAACAGACCCTTTGCCTACACTTTTATATGCCCTTTATACCCTTGTGTAGAACTCGTTGGAGGTTACCACACAGGAACTGCCCTTTTTTTTTTTTTTTTGCTATCACTAATCTACACTTACATGACGAATATTATGTTTACTAGGCTCTCCCCTATACCAGGTCTCCCCTATAAACCCCTTTACAGTCACTGTCCATCAGCATAGCAAAATGTTGTAGAATCACTACTTGCCTTCTCTGTGTTGTACAGCCCTCCCTTTTCTCCTACCCCCCCATGCATGTTAATCTTAATACCCACCTACTTCTCCCCCCCTTATCCCTCCCTACCCACCCATCCTCCCCAGTCCCTTTCCCTTTGGTACCTGTTAGTCCATTCTTGAGTTCTGTGATTCTGCTGCTGTTTTGTTCCTTCAGTTTTTCCTTTGTTCTTATATTCCACAGATAAGTGAAATCATTTGGTATTTCTCTTTCTCCGCTTGGCTTGTTTCACTGAGCATAATACCCTCCAGCTCCATCCATGTTGCTGCAAATGATTGGATTTGCCCTTTTCTTATGGCTGAGTAGTATTCCATTGTGTATATGTACCACATCTTCTTTATCCATTCATCTATCGATGGACATTTAGGTTGCTTCCAATTCTTGGCTATTGTAAATAGTGCTGCGATTAACATAGGGGTGCATCTGTCTTTCTCAAACTTGATTGCTGCGTTCTTAGGGTAAATTCCTAGGAGTGCAATTCCTGGGTCAAATGGTAAGTCTGTTTTGAGCATTTTGATGTACCTCCATACTGCTTTCCACAATGGTTGAACTAACTTACATTCCCACCAGCAGTGTAGGAGGGTTCCCTTTTCTCCACAGCCTCACCAACATTTGTTGTTGTTTGTCTTTTGGATGGCAGCCATCCTTACTGGTGTGAGGTGATACCTCATTGTAGTTTTAATTTGCATTTGTCTGATAATTAGCGATGTGGAGCATCTTTTCATGTGTCTGTTGGCCATCTGTATTTCTTTTTTGGAGAACTGTCTGTTCAGTTCCTCTGCCCATTTTTTAATTGGGTTATTTGTTTTTTGTTTGTTGAGGCGTGTGAGCTCTTTATGTATTCTGGACGTCAAGCCTTTATTGGATGTGTCATTTTCAAATATATTCTCCCATACTGTAGGGATCCTTTTTGTTCTATTGATGGTGTCTTTTGCTGTACAGAAGCTTTTCAGCTTAATATACTCCCACTTACTCATTTTTGCTGTTGTTTTCCTTGCCCAGGGAGATATGTTCAAGAAGAGGTCACTCATGTTTATGTCTAAGAGGTTTTTGCCTATGTTTTCTTCCAAGAGTTTAATGGTTTCATGACTTACATTCATGACTTACATTCAGGTCCATTTTGAGTTTACTTTTGTATATGGGGTTAGACAATGGTCCAGTTTCATTCTCCTACATGTAGCTGTCCAGTTTTGCCAGCACCACCTGTTGAAGAGACTGTCATTTCGCCATTGTATGTCCATGGCTCCTTTATCAAATATTAATTGACCATATATGTCTGGGTTAATGTCTGGATTCTCTAGTCTGTTCCATTGGTCTGTGGCTCTGCTCTTGTGCCAGTACCAAATTGTCTTGATTACTATGGCTTTATAGTAGAGCTTGAAGTTGGGGAGTGAGATTCCCCCTACTTTATTCATCTTTCTCAGGATTGCTTTGGCTATTCGGGGTCTTTGGTGTTTCCATATGAATTTTTGAATTATTTGTTCCAGTTCATTGAAGAATGTTGCTGGTAGTTTCATAGGGATTGCATCAAATCTGTATATTGCTTTGGGCAGGATGGCCATTTTGACGATATTAATTCTTCCTAGCCACGAGCATGGGATGAGTTTCCATCTGTTAGTGTCCCCTTTAATTTCTCTTAAGAGTGACTTGTAGTTTTCAGAGTATAAGTCTTTCACTTCCTTGGTTAGGTTTATTCCTAGGTATTTTATTTTTTTTGATGCAATTGTGAATGGAGTTGTTTTCCTGATTTCTCTTTCTGTTGGTTCATTGTTAGCATATAGGAAAGCCACAGATTTCTGTGTGTTGATTTTGTATCCTGCAACTTTGCTGTATTCCGATATCAGTTCTAGTAGTTTTGGGGTGGAGTCTTTAGGGTTTTTTATGTACAGTATCATGTCATCTGCAAAAGGTGACAGTTTAACTTGTTCTTTACCAATCTGGATTCCTTGTATTTCTTTGTTTTGTCTCATTGCCGTGGCTAGGACCTCCAGCACTATGTTAAATAACAGTAGGGAGAGTGGGCATCCCTGTCTAGTTCCCCATCTCAGAGGAAATGCTTTCAGCTTCTCGCTGTTCAATATAATGTTGGCTGTGGGTTTATCATAGATGGCCTTTATTATGTTGAGGTACTTGCCCTCTATTCCCATTTTGCTGAGAGTTTTTATCATGAATGGATGTTGAACTTTGTCAAATGCTTTTTCAGCATCTATGGAGATGATCATGTGGTTTTTGTCTTTCTTTTTGTTGGTGTGGTGGATGATGTTGATGGACTTTCGAATGTTCTACCATCCTTGCATCCCTGGGATGAATCCCACTTGGTCATGGTGTATGATCCTTTTGATGTATTTTTGAATTCGGTTTGCTAATATTTTGTTGAGTATTTTTGCATCTACGTTCATCAGGGATATTGGTCTATAATTTTCTTTTTTGGTGGGGTCTTTGCCTGGTTTTGGTATTAGGGTGATGTTAGCTTCATAGAATGAGTTTGGGAGTATCCCCTCCTCCTCTATTTTTTGGAAAACTGTAAGGAGAATGGGTATTATGTCTTCCCTGTATGTCTCATAAAATTCCGAGGTAAATCCATCTGGCCCGTGGGTTTTGTTCTTTGGTAGTTTTTTGATTACCGCTTCAATTTCGTTGCTGGTAATTGGTCTGTTTAGATTTTCTGTTTCTTTCTGGGTCAATCTTGGAAGGTTGTATTTTTCTAGGAAGTTGTCCATTTCTCCTAGGTTTCCCAGCTTGTTAGCATATAGGTTTTCATAGTATTGTCTAATAATTCTTTGTATTTCTGTGGGGTCCGTCGTGATTTTTCCTTTCTCGTTTCTTTGTGTTGATTTGTGTTGACTCTCTTTTCTTCTTAATAAGTCTGGCTAGAGGCTTACCTATTTTGTTTATTTTCTCGAAGAACCAGCTCTTGGTTTCATTGATTTTTGCTATTGTTTTATTCTTCTCAATTTTATTTATTTCTTCTCTGATCGTTATTATGTCCCTCCTTCTGCTGACCTTAGGCCTCATCTGTTCTTCTTTTTCCAATTTCGATAATTGTGACATTAGACCATTCATTTGGGATTGCTCTTCCTTTTTTAAATATGCTTGGATTGCTATATACTTTCCTCTTAAGACTTCTTTTGCTGTGTCCCACAGAAGTTGGGGCTTAGTGTTGTTGTTGTCATTTGTTTCCATATGTTGCTGGATCTCCATTTTGATTTGGTCATTGATCCCTTGATTATTTAGGAGCGTGTTGTTAAGCCTCCATGTGTTTGTGAACCTCTTTGCTTTCTTTGTACAGTTTATTTCTAGTTTTATACCTTTGTGGTCTGAAAAGTTGGTTGGTAGAATTTCAATCTTTTGGAATTTTCTGAGACTCTTTTTGTGGCCTAGTATGTGGTCTATTCTGGAGAATGTTCCATGTGCACTTGAGAAGAATGTATATCCTGTTGCTTTTGGATGTAGAGTTCTATAGATGTCTATTAGGTCCATCTGCTCTACTGTGTTGTTCAGTGCTTCCGTGTCCTTACTTATTTTCTGCCCAGTGGATCTATCATTTGGGGTGAGTGGTGTGTTGAAGTCTCCTAGAATGAATGCATTGCAGTCTATATCCCCCTTTAGTTCTGTTAGTATTTGTTTCATATATGCTGGTGCTCCGGTGTTGGGTGCATATATATTTAGAATGGTTATATCCCCTTGTTTGACTGAGCCCTTTATCATTATGTAGTGTCCTTCTTTATCTCTTGTTACTTTCTTTGTTTTGAAGTCTATTTTGTCTGATATTAGTACTGCAACCCCTGCTTTCTTCTCAGTGTTGTTTGCTTGAAATATGTTTTTCCATCCCTTGACTTTTAGTCTGTACATGTCTTTGGGTTTGAGGTGAGTTTCTTGTAAGCAGCATATAGATGGGTCTTGCTTTTTTATCCATTCTGTTACTCTGTGTCTTTTGATTGGTGCATTCAGTCCATTAACATTTAGGGTGACTATTGAAAGATATGTACTTATTGCCATTGCAGGCTTTAAATTCGTGGTTACCAAAGGTTCAAGGTTAGCCTCTTTATTATCTTACTGCCTAACTTAGCTCGCTTATTGAGCTGTTATGTACACTGTCTGGAGATTCTTTTCTTCTCTCCCTTCTTGTTCCTCTTCCTCGATTCTTCATATGTTGGGTGTTTTATTCTGTGCTCTTTCTAGGAGTGCTCCCATCTAGAGCAGTCCCTGTAAGATGTTCTGTAGAGGTGGTTTGTGGAAAGCAAATTCCCTCAGCTTTTGTTTGTCTGGGAATTGTTTAATCCCACCATCATATTTGAATGATAGTCGTGCTGGATACAGTATCCTTGGTTCAAGGCCCTTCTGTTTCATTGCATTTAATATATCATGCCATTCTCTTCTGGCCTGTATGTAGGGTTTCTGTTGAGAAATCTGATGTTAGCCTGATGGGTTTCCCTTTATAGGTGACCTTTTTCTCTCTAGCTGCCTTTAAAACTCTTTCCTTGTCCTTGATCTTTGCCATTTTAATTATTATGTGTCTTGATGTTGTCCTCCTTGGATCCTTTCTGTTGGGGGTTCTGTGTATTTCCGTGGTCTGTTCGATTATTTCCTCCCCCAGTTTGGGGAAGTTTTCAGCAATTATTTCTTCTAAGATACTTTCCATCTCTTTTCCTCTCTCTTCTTCTTCTGGGACCCCTATAATACGGATATTGTTACTTTTGGATTGGTCACACAGTTCTCTTAATATTGTTTCATTCCTGGAGATCCTTTTGTCTCTCTCTATGTCAGCTTCTATGCGTTCCTGTTCTCTGATTTCAATTCCATCAATGGCCTCTTGCATTCTATCCATTCTGCTTATAAACCCTTCCAGAGTTTGTTTCATTTCTGCGATCTCCTTTCTGGCATCTGTGATCTCCCTCCGGACTTCATCCCATTTCTCTTGCGTATTTCTCTTCATCTCTGTCAGCATGTTTATGATTCTTATTTTGAATTCTTTTTCAGGAAGACTGGTTAGGTCTGTCTCCTTCTCTGGTGTTGTCTCTGTGATCTTTGTCTGCCTGTAGCTTTGCCTTTTCATGGTGATAGGAATAGTTTGCAGAGCTGGGAGGAGTGACGGCTGGAAGGACTTCCTTTCTTGTTGGTTTGTGGCTCTCCTCTCCTGGGAGAACAGCGACCTCTAGTGGCTTGTGCTGCGCAGCTGCGCGCAGACAGGGTTTCTGCTTCCTGCCCGGCTGCTATGGAGCTAATCTCCGCTGTTGCTGTGGGCGTGGCCTGGCTCGGGCAGGTACTCCAAAGTGGTGGAGTCGCGTTGGAGCAGGAGCTGCTGGGAGGCTATTTATCTCTGTAAGGGGCCTCCGTGTTCCCTGCAGCCCAGGGGTTAGGGTGCCCAGAGATCCCCGGATTCCCTACCTCTGGATTAAGTGTCCCGCCCTGTCCCTTTAAGACTTCCAAAAAGCACCCACCAAAACAAAACAACGAACACACAAAAAAAAAAAAAAGAAAAAGAAAAAAATTTTTAAATTAAAAAAAAAATTTTTTTTTAATTAGAAAGAAAGGTGGTAACTCATTTTTCTTTATTCTCCGGTGCCAGCCTCAGGCCTCTGCTCACCGGTCTTGCTGCCCTGTTTCCCTAGTATTGGGGTCCCTATCCCTTTAAGACTTCCAAAAAGCGTTCGCCAAAACAAAAGAGCAAAAAAGCAAAAAAAAAAAAAAAAAAATGGTCGCGCGCTTTTCTTATGTCCTCCGGCATCCGGCCTCCAGTGCCCACTCACTGTTCTTGCTGCCCTGTTTTCCTAGTATCGAGGGCCCTGCACTCTGGCCCGGATGTCTGGGGCTGGGTGTTCGGCAGCCCTGTGCTCCGTCTCCCTCCCGCTCTGCCTATTCTTCTCCCGCCGGGAGCTGGGGGAAGAGGCGCTTGGCTCCCGCCGTGCCGGGACTTGTATCTTACCCCCTTCGAGAGAGGCTGGGTTCTCTCAGGTGCGGATGTGGTCTGGATATTGTCCTGTGTCCTCTGGTCTTTATTCTAGGAAGGGTTGTCTTTGTTATATTTTCATAGATATATGTTGTTTTGGGAGGAGATTTACGCTGCTCTACTCATGCCGCCATCTTCCGCCCCTGCCATGTAATATTTTTAATTAACAAATAACTTTAAACTTTAGAAGTTGACATTTTCACACATCTAAACATTTCTAAGGAAGTTTTGTTTAAATAATCTTTGATGAAAATACCCTTGGAATAAGACTGAAATAGTATAACCGACAAGAAGATGGTGTTTTGACAAAGGAGTAAAATGTTTGCTTTTAGTACATAACAATTACACTTATTAGGGACTATGATAAATTTAAACAGCGTATGATAACATTGAGTTGCATAATTTTTATTTCTCACCTAATATTTCGGCAATAACCCAGTAATCTTGTAATAACCTAATATTACTAACTGGGTTAAAAGAGTTTTTATTTTGTAAAATGTAAACCAAAATGCCTTTGTGATTGTGACATAAAAACATTATATGAAATTGTATTAGAGTTATTTAATATAATTATTACCTTTTCACATTTCTGGAGTTTACACTGACTTTATTTTGGATGAGCAACAATATTCTACTAAGTCAAAACTTATAGTACTTAAGAAAACTCACTTTTCTTTTAAACTGGAAATTATGAGATGACTGCTTCAGATGAATGCTATTTATCAGACTGAGGTTAAAACTACATGTACAAAAAGTCAAAAAACAGACCAACACATAAATGGTCGTTAAATTGATGACAAATGGTCATTAAAATGATGCAGTAGAGTGGGCAATTGATAGACTTTTCAATAAGTTGAGCTGGGTCAATTGAATATGCATATGGAAAAAAATAAATCACTGCATATTCAAAAATCAATGCAAATGATTTGTAGATTTAAAAATTGAAGTGAAACAACTAAAACATTTCTAAACAAAAACATAGAAAACTATCTTCTTAACTTCAGGACAGTTAAACATGGAAAGCATGAATCCTAGAATTAAAAAAGTGAGATAGTGGGCAACGTTAAAATTGAGAACATATCTTCACCCAAAATCACATTTAAGAGAGTACAAAAACAAATCCCAGAATGGAAGAAGATATTTTAATATGTATATTTGTCAAAAGGCTTGCAATGGAAATACACAAAATACTCCTAGAATCAAGATGATAGGCAGGCCAATACTTTGAAGCTTCCAACCAAGACTAGGTAAACAAAACTAGATTTACCTACCCTACTGAAACAACTTTTTTTTTTTTTTAAATAATTATTTTTTATTGAAGGGTAGTTGACACACAGTATTACATTACATGAGTTTCAAGTGTACAACACAGTGGTAGAACATTTATATACATAATTCTAGGTTCCAGCTATCACCCTACCAGGCTGTTACAATATCTTGACTATATTCCTTATGCTATACATTACATCCCGGTTACTAATTTATTTTACCATTGGAAGTCTGTCCTTCTTTTTTTTTTTTTTTTTTTTTTTTGTGAGGGCATCTCTCATATTTATTGATCAAATGGTTGATAACGACAATAAAATTCTGTATAGGGGAGTCAATGCTCAATGCACAATCATTATTCCACCCCAAGCCTAATTTTTGTCAGTCTCCAATCTTCTGAGGCATAACAAACAAGTTTTTACATGTAGAACAAATTCTTACATAATGAATAAGTTACATAGTGAACAGTACAAGGGCAGTCATCACAGAAACTTTCGGTTTTGCTCATTCATTGTGAACTATAAACAGTCAGTTCAAATATGAATACTCATTTGGTTTTTATACTTGATTTATATGTGGATACCACATTTCTCTCTTTATTATTATTATTTTTAATAAAATGCTGAAGTGGTAGGTAGATACAAGATAAAGGTAGAAAACATAGTTTAGTGTTGTAAGAGAGCACATGTAGATGATCAGGTGTGTGCCTATAGACTATGTGTTAATCCAAGCTAGACCAGGGCAATAAAACATCCACGTATGCAGAAGATTTCTCTCAGAACGGGGGGGTGAGGTTCTAAGCCTCACCTCTGTTGATCCCCAATTTCTCACCTGATGGCCCCCCTGCGACTGTGCCTGTCTTAGGTTGTTCCTCCCTTGAGGAATCTTACCCGTCTCTGGCTAACCAGTCATCTTCCGGGGCCATACAGGGAAATGTGAAGTTGGTAAGTGAGAGAGAAGCCTTATTGTTTGAAAAAGTTAGCTTTTTACTTCTTTGCCTATTTATGCCCTGTGGCTTCTATGCCCAGCATTTGTCTTGAGGTATCTTTACCACTTGGAAGAATTATGATACTCGGTAAATTTGATATGAGGCACGAATTCTATTTAAGGGTTGTAATTAGGAAGGAAGAAGAAAAGCTATAGAAGTAGCAGGCGGAAGAAAACATGGGAAGATTGATTATTTCTTTGATATATCTTCTTGTAGAGTAACTTCAGCATGTATAGGTTTTAAGCTACTACTTAAATTGCACACACACATTAACATAATAGGAGTATAGTTACATAACCAAAGCATATCTGTAATTACCAGCCATCTGCAGTGAAACCAAGAAAACCAGTTAGGCACCTTAGGCATTTGTGAAAACTTATCTATGATATGGTGGATATTGTCCAACTGAACTTGAACAGTCTGAGAGAAATCAGACAAATTAAAACAACCCATTCCTGGGGACTGTTCACATGCCATATGTTCTTTTAACAGTAAATAGTTTGTAGTTGTAAGACTTTGGAGCGCTACAATTTGCACTTCTCCAAATTCTTGGTTGAGTTCCAACAGTATAGATCCAGTCCAATTTTGTTGTTTTACTGTATGCACAGGCCAGCTTAGATATCTCCTTCCTCATTCCCATGGCAAGTCCAGGAACTGGTGGGATGAGTGCATCTACAGCTGTAGCAGTGCGTGGATCTTTGTTGGGGTTTTTTGATGATCATCTTCTGGCATGAGTCTTCCAGAGAGTGCAGATGTTGGAAGTTCTTTTTCATATCGTATCTTAGTTCATTTTCGGGGTAGCCCAATTAGGCTTTGATCCTCTGTATAAACACAAACAGACCCTTTGCCTACACTTTTATATGCCCTTTATACCCTTGTGTAGAACTCGTTGGAGGTTACCACACAGGAACTGCCCTTTTTTTTTTTTTTTTGCTATCACTAATCTACACTTACATGACGAATATTATGTTTACTAGGCTCTCCCCTATACCAGGTCTCCCCTATAAACCCCTTTACAGTCACTGTCCATCAGCATAGCAAAATGTTGTAGAATCACTACTTGCCTTCTCTGTGTTGTACAGCCCTCCCTTTTCTCCTACCCCCCCATGCATGTTAATCTTAATACCCACCTACTTCTCCCCCCCTTATCCCTCCCTACCCACCCATCCTCCCCAGTCCCTTTCCCTTTGGTACCTGTTAGTCCATTCTTGAGTTCTGTGATTCTGCTGCTGTTTTGTTCCTTCAGTTTTTCCTTTGTTCTTATATTCCACAGATAAGTGAAATCATTTGGTATTTCTCTTTCTCCGCTTGGCTTGTTTCACTGAGCATAATACCCTCCAGCTCCATCCATGTTGCTGCAAATGATTGGATTTGCCCTTTTCTTATGGCTGAGTAGTATTCCATTGTGTATATGTACCACATCTTCTTTATCCATTCATCTATCGATGGACATTTAGGTTGCTTCCAATTCTTGGCTATTGTAAATAGTGCTGCGATTAACATAGGGGTGCATCTGTCTTTCTCAAACTTGATTGCTGCGTTCTTAGGGTAAATTCCTAGGAGTGCAATTCCTGGGTCAAATGGTAAGTCTGTTTTGAGCATTTTGATGTACCTCCATACTGCTTTCCACAATGGTTGAACTAACTTACATTCCCACCAGCAGTGTAGGAGGGTTCCCTTTTCTCCACAGCCTCACCAACATTTGTTGTTGTTTGTCTTTTGGATGGCAGCCATCCTTACTGGTGTGAGGTGATACCTCATTGTAGTTTTAATTTGCATTTGTCTGATAATTAGCGATGTGGAGCATCTTTTCATGTGTCTGTTGGCCATCTGTATTTCTTTTTTGGAGAACTGTCTGTTCAGTTCCTCTGCCCATTTTTTAATTGGGTTATTTGTTTTTTGTTTGTTGAGGCGTGTGAGCTCTTTATGTATTCTGGACGTCAAGCCTTTATTGGATGTGTCATTTTCAAATATATTCTCCCATACTGTAGGGATCCTTTTTGTTCTATTGATGGTGTCTTTTGCTGTACAGAAGCTTTTCAGCTTAATATACTCCCACTTACTCATTTTTGCTGTTGTTTTCCTTGCCCAGGGAGATATGTTCAAGAAGAGGTCACTCATGTTTATGTCTAAGAGGTTTTTGCCTATGTTTTCTTCCAAGAGTTTAATGGTTTCATGACTTACATTCATGACTTACATTCAGGTCCATTTTGAGTTTACTTTTGTATATGGGGTTAGACAATGGTCCAGTTTCATTCTCCTACATGTAGCTGTCCAGTTTTGCCAGCACCACCTGTTGAAGAGACTGTCATTTCGCCATTGTATGTCCATGGCTCCTTTATCAAATATTAATTGACCATATATGTCTGGGTTAATGTCTGGATTCTCTAGTCTGTTCCATTGGTCTGTGGCTCTGCTCTTGTGCCAGTACCAAATTGTCTTGATTACTATGGCTTTATAGTAGAGCTTGAAGTTGGGGAGTGAGATTCCCCCTACTTTATTCATCTTTCTCAGGATTGCTTTGGCTATTCGGGGTCTTTGGTGTTTCCATATGAATTTTTGAATTATTTGTTCCAGTTCATTGAAGAATGTTGCTGGTAGTTTCATAGGGATTGCATCAAATCTGTATATTGCTTTGGGCAGGATGGCCATTTTGACGATATTAATTCTTCCTAGCCACGAGCATGGGATGAGTTTCCATCTGTTAGTGTCCCCTTTAATTTCTCTTAAGAGTGACTTGTAGTTTTCAGAGTATAAGTCTTTCACTTCCTTGGTTAGGTTTATTCCTAGGTATTTTATTTTTTTTGATGCAATTGTGAATGGAGTTGTTTTCCTGATTTCTCTTTCTGTTGGTTCATTGTTAGCATATAGGAAAGCCACAGATTTCTGTGTGTTGATTTTGTATCCTGCAACTTTGCTGTATTCCGATATCAGTTCTAGTAGTTTTGGGGTGGAGTCTTTAGGGTTTTTTATGTACAGTATCATGTCATCTGCAAAAGGTGACAGTTTAACTTGTTCTTTACCAATCTGGATTCCTTGTATTTCTTTGTTTTGTCTCATTGCCGTGGCTAGGACCTCCAGCACTATGTTAAATAACAGTAGGGAGAGTGGGCATCCCTGTCTAGTTCCCCATCTCAGAGGAAATGCTTTCAGCTTCTCGCTGTTCAATATAATGTTGGCTGTGGGTTTATCATAGATGGCCTTTATTATGTTGAGGTACTTGCCCTCTATTCCCATTTTGCTGAGAGTTTTTATCATGAATGGATGTTGAACTTTGTCAAATGCTTTTTCAGCATCTATGGAGATGATCATGTGGTTTTTGTCTTTCTTTTTGTTGGTGTGGTGGATGATGTTGATGGACTTTCGAATGTTCTACCATCCTTGCATCCCTGGGATGAATCCCACTTGGTCATGGTGTATGATCCTTTTGATGTATTTTTGAATTCGGTTTGCTAATATTTTGTTGAGTATTTTTGCATCTACGTTCATCAGGGATATTGGTCTATAATTTTCTTTTTTGGTGGGGTCTTTGCCTGGTTTTGGTATTAGGGTGATGTTAGCTTCATAGAATGAGTTTGGGAGTATCCCCTCCTCCTCTATTTTTTGGAAAACTGTAAGGAGAATGGGTATTATGTCTTCCCTGTATGTCTCATAAAATTCCGAGGTAAATCCATCTGGCCCGTGGGTTTTGTTCTTTGGTAGTTTTTTGATTACCGCTTCAATTTCGTTGCTGGTAATTGGTCTGTTTAGATTTTCTGTTTCTTTCTGGGTCAATCTTGGAAGGTTGTATTTTTCTAGGAAGTTGTCCATTTCTCCTAGGTTTCCCAGCTTGTTAGCATATAGGTTTTCATAGTATTGTCTAATAATTCTTTGTATTTCTGTGGGGTCCGTCGTGATTTTTCCTTTCTCATTTCTTTGTGTTGATTTGTGTTGACTCTCTTTTCTTCTTAATAAGTCTGGCTAGAGGCTTACCTATTTTGTTTATTTTCTCGAAGAACCAGCTCTTGGTTTCATTGATTTTTGCTATTGTTTTATTCTTCTCAATTTTATTTATTTCTTCTCTGATCGTTATTATGTCCCTCCTTCTGCTGACCTTAGGCCTCATCTGTTCTTCTTTTTCCAATTTCGATAATTGTGACATTAGACCATTCATTTGGGATTGCTCTTCCTTTTTTAAATATGCTTGGATTGCTATATACTTTCCTCTTAAGACTTCTTTTGCTGTGTCCCACAGAAGTTGGGGCTTAGTGTTGTTGTTGTCATTTGTTTCCATATATTGCTGGATCTCCATTTTGATTTGGTCATTGATCCCTTGATTATTTAGGAGCGTGTTGTTAAGCCTCCATGTGTTTGTGAACCTCTTTGCTTTCTTTGTACAGTTTATTTCTAGTTTTATACCTTTGTGGTCTGAAAAGTTGGTTGGTAGAATTTCAATCTTTTGGAATTTTCTGAGACTCTTTTTGTGGCCTAGTATGTGGTCTATTCTGGAGAATGTTCCATGTGCACTTGAGAAGAATGTATATCCTGTTGCTTTTGGATGTAGAGTTCTATAGATGTCTATTAGGTCCATCTGCTCTACTGTGTTGTTCAGTGCTTCCGTGTCCTTACTTATTTTCTGCCCAGTGGATCTATCATTTGGGGTGAGTGGTGTGTTGAAGTCTCCTAGAATGAATGCATTGCAGTCTATATCCCCCTTTAGTTCTGTTAGTATTTGTTTCATATATGCTGGTGCTCCGGTGTTGGGTGCATATATATTTAGAATGGTTATATCCCCTTGTTTGACTGAGCCCTTTATCATTATGTAGTGTCCTTCTTTATCTCTTGTTACTTTCTTTGTTTTGAAGTCTATTTTGTCTGATATTAGTACTGCAACCCCTGCTTTCTTCTCAGTGTTGTTTGCTTGAAATATGTTTTTCCATCCCTTGACTTTTAGTCTGTACATGTCTTTGGGTTTGAGGTGAGTTTCTTGTAAGCAGCATATAGATGGGTCTTGCTTTTTTATCCATTCTGTTACTCTGTGTCTTTTGATTGGTGCATTCAACCCATTAACATTTAGGGTGACTATTGAAAGATATGTACTTATTGCCATTGCAGGCTTTAAATTCGTGGTTACCAAAGGTTCAAGGTTAGCCTCTTTATTATCTTACTGCCTAACTTAGCTCGCTTATTGAGCTGTTATGTACACTGTCTGGAGATTCTTTTCTTCTCTCCCTTCTTGCTCCTCTTCCTCGATTCTTCATATGTTGGGTGTTTTATTCTGTGCTCTTTCTAGGAGTGCTCCCATCTAGAGCAGTCCCTGTAAGATGTTCTGTAGAGGTGGTTTGTGGAAAGCAAATTCCCTCAGCTTTTGTTTGTCTGGGAATTGTTTAATCCCACCATCATATTTGAATGATAGTCGTGCTGGATACAGTATCCTTGGTTCAAGGCCCTTCTGTTTCATTGTATTAAATATATCATGCCATTCTCTTCTGGCCTGTATGTAGGGTTTCTGTTGAGAAATCTGATGTTAGCCTGATGGGTTTCCCTTTATAGGTGACCTTTTTCTCTCTAGCTGCCTTTAAAACTCTTTCCTTGTCCTTGATCTTTGCCATTTTAATTATTATGTGTCTTGATGTTGTCCTCCTTGGATCCTTTCTGTTGGGGGTTCTGTGTATTTCCGTGGTCTGTTCGATTATTTCCTCCCCCAGTTTGGGGAAGTTTTCAGCAATTATTTCTTCTAAGATACTTTCCATCTCTTTTCCTCTCTCTTCTTCTTCTGGGACCCCTATAATACGGATATTGTTACTTTTGGATTGGTCACACAGTTCTCTTAATATTGTTTCATTCCTGGAGATCCTTTTGTCTCTCTCTATGTCAGCTTCTATGCGTTCCTGTTCTCTGATTTCAATTCCATCAATGGCCTCTTGCATTCTATCCATTCTGCTTATAAACCCTTCCAGAGTTTGTTTCATTTCTGCGATCTCCTTTCTGGCATCTGTGATCTCCCTCCGGACTTCATCCCATTTCTCTTGCGTATTTCTCTTCATCTCTGTCAGCATGTTTATGATTCTTATTTTGAATTCTTTTTCAGGAAGACTGGTTAGGTCTGTCTCCTTCTCTGGTGTTGTCTCTGTGATCTTTGTCTGCCTGTAGCTTTGCCTTTTCATGGTGATAGGAATAGTTTGCAGAGCTGGGAGGAGTGACGGCTGGAAGGACTTCCTTTCTTGTTGGTTTGTGGCTCTCCTCTCCTGGGAGAACAGCGACCTCTAGTGGCTTGTGCTGCGCAGCTGCGCGCAGACAGGGTTTCTGCTTCCTGCCCGGCTGCTATGGAGCTAATCTCCGCTGTTGCTGTGGGCGTGGCCTGGCTCGGGCAGGTACTCCAAAGTGGTGGAGTCGCGTTGGAGCAGGAGCTGCTGGGAGGCTATTTATCTCTGTAAGGGGCCTCCGTGTTCCCTGCAGCCCAGGGGTTAGGGTGCCCAGAGATCCCCGGATTCCCTACCTCTGGATTAAGTGTCCCGCCCTGTCCCTTTAAGACTTCCAAAAAGCACCCACCAAAACAAAACAACGAACACAGAAAAAAAAAAAAAGAAAAAGAAAAAAATTTTTAAATTAAAAAAAAAATTTTTTTTTAATTAGAAAGAAAGGTGGTAACTCATTTTTCTTTATTCTCCGGTGCCAGCCTCAGGCCTCTGCTCACCGGTCTTGCTGCCCTGTTTCCCTAGTATTGGGGTCCCTATCCCTTTAAGACTTCCAAAAAGCGTTCGCCAAAACAAAAGAGCAAAAAAGCAAAAAAAAAAAAAAAAAAATGGTCGCGCGCTTTTCTTATGTCCTCCGGCATCCGGCCTCCAGTGCCCACTCACTGTTCTTGCTGCCCTGTTTTCCTAGTATCGAGGGCCCTGCACTCTGGCCCGGATGTCTGGGGCTGGGTGTTCGGCAGCCCTGTGCTCCGTCTCCCTCCCGCTCTGCCTATTCTTCTCCCGCCGGGAGCTGGGGGAAGAGGCGCTTGGCTCCCGCCGTGCCGGGACTTGTATCTTACCCCCTTCGAGAGAGGCTGGGTTCTCTCAGGTGCGGATGTGGTCTGGATATTGTCCTGTGTCCTCTGGTCTTTATTCTAGGAAGGGTTGTCTTTGTTATATTTTCATAGATATATGTTGTTTTGGGAGGAGATTTACGCTGCTCTACTCATGCCGCCATCTTCCGCCCCTGCCATGTAATATTTTTAATTAACAAATAACTTTAAACTTTAGAAGTTGACATTTTCACACATCTAAACATTTCTAAGGAAGTTTTGTTTAAATAATCTTTGATGAAAATACCCTTGGAATAAGACTGAAATAGTATAACCGACAAGAAGATGGTGTTTTGACAAAGGAGTAAAATGTTTGCTTTTAGTACATAACAATTACACTTATTAGGGACTATGATAAATTTAAACAGCGTATGATAACATTGAGTTGCATAATTTTTATTTCTCACCTAATATTTCGGCAATAACCCAGTAATCTTGTAATAACCTAATATTACTAACTGGGTTAAAAGAGTTTTTATTTTGTAAAATGTAAACCAAAATGCCTTTGTGATTGTGACATAAAAACATTATATGAAATTGTATTAGAGTTATTTAATATAATTATTACCTTTTCACATTTCTGGAGTTTACACTGACTTTATTTTGGATGAGCAACAATATTCTACTAAGTCAAAACTTATAGTACTTAAGAAAACTCACTTTTCTTTTAAACTGGAAATTATGAGATGACTGCTTCAGATGAATGCTATTTATCAGACTGAGGTTAAAACTACATGTACAAAAAGTCAAAAAACAGACCAACACATAAATGGTCGTTAAATTGATGACAAATGGTCATTAAAATGATGCAGTAGAGTGGGCAATTGATAGACTTTTCAATAAGTTGAGCTGGGTCAATTGAATATGCATATGGAAAAAATAAATCACTGCATATTCAAAAATCAATGCAAATGATTTGTAGATTTAAAAATTGAAGTGAAACAACTAAAACATTTCTAAACAAAAACATAGAAAACTATCTTCTTAACTTCAGGACAGTTAAACATGGAAAGCATGAATCCTAGAATTAAAAAAGTGAGATAGTGGGCAACGTTAAAATTGAGAACATATCTTCACCCAAAATCACATTTAAGAGAGTACAAAAACAAATCCCAGAATGGAAGAAGATATTTTAATATGTATATTTGTCAAAAGGCTTGCAATGGAAATACACAAAATACTCCTAGAATCAAGATGATAGGCAGGCCAATACTTTGAAGCTTCCAACCAAGACTAGGTAAACAAAACTAGATTTACCTACCCTACTGAAACAACTTTTTTTTTTTTTTAAATAATTATTTTTTATTGAAGGGTAGTTGACACACAGTATTACATTACATGAGTTTCAAGTGTACAACACAGTGGTAGAACATTTATATACATAATTCTAGGTTCCAGCTATCACCCTACCAGGCTGTTACAATATCTTGACTATATTCCTTATGCTATACATTACATCCCGGTTACTAATTTATTTTACCATTGGAAGTCTGTCCTTCTTTTTTTTTTTTTTTTTTTTTTTGTGAGGGCATCTCTCATATTTATTGATCAAATGGTTGATAACGACAATAAAATTCTGTATAGGGGAGTCAATGCTCAATGCACAATCATTATTCCACCCCAAGCCTAATTTTTGTCAGTCTCCAATCTTCTGAGGCATAACAAACAAGTTTTTACATGTAGAACAAATTCTTACATAATGAATAAGTTACATAGTGAACAGTACAAGGGCAGTCATCACAGAAACTTTCGGTTTTGCTCATTCATTGTGAACTATAAACAGTCAGTTCAAATATGAATACTCATTTGGTTTTTATACTTGATTTATATGTGGATACCACATTTCTCTCTTTATTATTATTATTTTTAATAAAATGCTGAAGTGGTAGGTAGATACAAGATAAAGGTAGAAAACATAGTTTAGTGTTGTAAGAGAGCACATGTAGATGATCAGGTGTGTGCCTATAGACTATGTGTTAATCCAAGCTAGACCAGGGCAATAAAACATCCACGTATGCAGAAGATTTCTCTCAGAACGGGGGGGTGAGGTTCTAAGCCTCACCTCTGTTGATCCCCAATTTCTCACCTGATGGCCCCCCTGCGACTGTGCCTGTCTTAGGTTGTTCCTCCCTTGAGGAATCTTACCCGTCTCTGGCTAACCAGTCATCTTCCGGGGCCATACAGGGAAATGTGAAGTTGGTAAGTGAGAGAGAAGCCTTAATGTTTGAAAAAGTTAGCTTTTTACTTCTTTGCTTATTTATGCCCTGTGGCTTCTATGCCCAGCATTTGTCTTGAGGTATCTTTACCACTTGGAAGAATTATGATACTCGGTAAATTTGATATGAGGCACGAATTCTATTTA
>NW_026644982.1:0-43892 GCF_030020395.1 Manis pentadactyla | reverse complement strand
AGTCCCAACGGCATCTTCCCTTAAACGTACTTGCAAGTCCTATTCACAGCACACGTGTCTCTCGGACTTAAGGTGCATCCAGAGAGGACACCATGCACACCTACGTTTGGCCGTTCCACTCTGTATGAGTTAGGAGAAAGTAACTGAAAGTGTTAGATCGTGGAGTTAGAGCTCAGTTACCCCAGAACAATTTCCATTGCAGGTTTGAATTAAGCTTCACTAGCCATACAGAGGAGCTTACTTGACAGAGGCTTCTGGTGCTGCCTGCTTTTCACGTGTTGAACAGAACGCCCATCCGTCCCGCTTCCAGTGCTGTGCAGAAAGCAACTTGCTCTGCCTCTTCCCCTGAGGCTGGGCAGAAGACCGCTTCACAGTACCCTTGTGTCTGGGAGTACAAGTAGACATGAGAAGCTCGCCTTGACACAGCAGTGTGTTTAGCTGTCAGTCTGGATATGTCACTTGCACAGAGACAGCCTCAGAGCCTTCTCTGCAGGACAACAGCTCTGACGCTTAGCGCCCATTCGCCACCAGGCTTTGGGGAAGCTTGCACACACCTCTTGCTGACGTGATGCTGAGGGACTAAAGCCAATGTGCACCTCTTTTTTTCAAAGCTCAGACTGTGGCTTACACACAGTCAGCCCGGCTTACACACCCCCACAGACCAACCTGGGCCTCTCGGAAGCAGCCAGGTAGTAGCCGAAAAAAAGCGGCTTTTTAAACTTCCAAGCTGGATTCATTGTATGCGGGCATTCTTCTGACAGCCAGGCTTCCTCAGCAAGGCCTCACGTTAATGGCCACACAAGCGAGAGTCCACCGCTCAGCGAAAGAGAGCTCCACACAGCAGACCTCACTCAGGCGCTCAGAGTGCAGGCACACAGGACAGACACGGAAAGCACGTTGCAAGCTCACTTTCAGCATCCACTGCAACGACTTCGATGATTCCTTGAATGGGGCATCGCGCACTGCTTTCTTTCACCCACGCAAGCTGAATCCAAAGCCGACTTGCCTCCACTGCTGTTATTTCAGAGCGTCTTCTTCTGTGACTTCCGTGTGGCTCGTGCTAAGGCCTATTCGAAGCCCACTTACGTCTTTGAGATAGAGGGTGTACAGAGAAGACCGCCTTCTTACTGCAAATGTTCACTGTTTCCCATATCACATAGGAGCAAACTGCATGCAAGGCGAAAGCAGCCTAGTATTCTCTCGGGGAGGGTCTCCTCGGTGCACGGTGGATTGTTTCCTCAGCAAAGTCTGGCATAAGGCTCTCCTGCAGCAGTTCCTGACACATTACTACAAAGGCATCTTCAGGGCATGGCTATTAAAGGGACGTCCTCTTTGAGCGCCCTCAGTAATCAAGGCCCTCCCGGAGGATAACAAACCTGTGGAGAAAATGGACAATCACTAGAGGCTCTCTTCAGTGCGCTTGAATGCAGAAGCCTCTCAACACACAAACAGCACATCACACTAAACATCAAAACCCCCACACACCGAGAACATAACTGCACACAATACACATGAACCACGGTCCTCAGAGTAAACACAACACACACAGTGAGGCTCACTGACCATCCATGACCCCACAGAGTACACACCTCACATATCACACTCATTACTCAAAACAGCCAACCACACTCACCACGTGTCAAACACAACCGCACACAGATCACAATCACACATGCAAAACGCACACCACCCCCACAACACATACAAACCCACGTGCAAAACACACACAAACCACAACAAAAAGAACTCCGAATTTATGCAACACACATTTCACAAACTACACACATCACTGCAAACACAAATAATACATACAGCACACAGAGCCTCACAGAATGTGCAATGCCAAACACACAACATATACACGAAGCACATCATTCATGACACACAATCTCACACAACTTGCAAAACACACAGACCACGCAACACACGCACACACGCACAATAGGCAACACACAGAGAATACACTCAACACAAACACAAAACACAGATCAACAGAACCTCATCACACAACACACACAAACATCGCACACAGAAATTAACATCACAACTCATGACACACACAACACCCCGCATTAACAATGCAACACGCACGCGCACAACAATGCGGCCACTGCATAACACACAAAAAGCCACACACAACACATGCTCAAGGAACAACCACGACACACGCAAGTAAACACCCACAAACACGTACATAGAGAACATACAGAACCTCTAAACATGCACACAGCGCAACATAGACAACAACATACACCACAAACACCACAGGACATAAAAGCACACAACTCACACAAACCACAGTTCAATTAGTACACGCAACACACACAATGAGGCACACTACACAACCACAATCACACACAGACAACACATCTCAGGTCACACACTTAACTCAACCGAACAAACACACGACCCTCAAACACAGACGAACACAGATCACCATCACACACGCAAAACACTTGCACCAAATACAAAACCACACGGGAAACACGCAACCAACAAAAACCCCCATAGCGCACATTTCACACACTACAAACCACACACACATTCACGCGCAGACAACGCACACTCATATCCAGGCACGGGCTGCACTGTGCAAAACGCACACACACGAAACCCAAATTGTAACAACACAAGCCACAAGGCACACGCCAGACACATCAAAGCTCATAATTGCTCACAACACACATGAATCCCATTTCGGAGTACACACAGCACACACAATGGGGCATGCTAAACAAGCACAACCACACACAGACAACACATTTCACATCACACGCGTAACAAGCAAACGCCCACACAACCACACAAAAATCACAATCACACATGCAGAACTCACCCCACACACGAGATGCCAAACGACGTGCGAAAAATACACAAACCACAACAGAAAGATCACGAAATTTATGGAACACACATTTCACACACTACACACATCACACAAAACACACATGAAACTTTCAGCACACAGAGCCTCACAGAACACACAATGCAAAGCAAACAGCATATCAGACACAACACACAATATCCCACACAACACATAAAATACACAGAACAAACAACACACACACAATACACAAAACAGATAAGAATACACACAACACACACATGCAACTGAGAACAGTACGTGGTACATCACGCAACGCACGTGCGGTCACATCACACATGAAACATGAAACAGAAAACTATTCACAGACCACATAACATTCCCAACCACGAACACAACACGCTACACAAAAGACGCCAAACATACAACACACAAAGACACACTCCAAGCGCACAACACCCAACACAGAACCACCCACAACCGCACCAGTCACACAGCACTCCACAAAGACACACAGAACACACACTACAGACAACAAAGTACCCAAACTGCACACATCACATACACAACAGTCACAACACAGAAAGAACGAAACACACAGGAAACACACACACAACCACACAAACACCGCCACGCACATTAAACCAGCACATCACAGACTTCACAGCTAAGGACACACAATAACACAGCACGCAAACATGTAACACAACACAGAATACACACACGATCACACAACCAACACCACAGAACACGCCCTACCGTATGCACAAAAGACAATGTACTTCACACATGACACAAAACTCAACAAACACAAAACATCACAAAAAGGATGCACGACACAAACATAGCACACACGACACACACATTAAAACAAACACATCAGTACATCACCACAACACACAAAATAATACACAAATCGCAGAAAAATACGTCGTGCGACACACACAAGCATCACACACAAATTAAACATCACAACTCAAAGCACACACAACACCCTGCATTAACGTCAGGGCACACAGACCGACGTAACCACTACCTACCACACATAAAGCCACACACAACACACACTCAAGGAATAACCACAGCAAACACAAGTAAACACCCACAAACACAAAGATATGGAGAACACACCCAACTCAACACGCAAACAGCACAACGTATGAAACAACATACCCCACAAACATCACAGGACATAAGGGCTCCCAACCCTCACAAACCACATTTAACCATGTACACACCACACACACAAAATGAGGCACACTACACAAGCAAAACCACATACAGATAACACATCTCACCTCACACACATAACAACCAATCACACACACAAACTTTCAAACACGTATCACAATCACACTCGCAAAACACGCACAACACATGCAAAACCACACCCCAAACTCACAACCAAAAAATAAACGCACGCAGTTCACACACCAAGCACTCCACACACCACTGCACACAGACACCCCACACACATATACACACACGGGCACCGCCACGCAATGCGCACACACACACACAAGAAACGCGGAAAGTAACAAAACAACAGTCACAGGGCACACACCAGACACAACAAAGCACATGTTTCTCATAGAACACAAAAATCACATTTGGGAGAGTATGTGCAGCACACGCAACGAGGCACGCTAAACAAGCACAACCACACACAGACAACACATCTCACATCACATACATGACAAACAACACACACTCAACCACTGAAACACAACCACACACAAATCACAGTCACACACACAAAACACACAAAACTCACAAATCCTTAGGCAAAACGCACATAATCAACAAAGAAGGCAAATGGCACACATTTCACACACTACACACACAACCACGCACAGACACACCACACGTACAGCCTCACACAGGAGAACAACGCAGAACACACACGCAACACAGAAATGAGCAGCACAGTAGTCGCAATACACACACCACACACCCTTCAAGGCACATAACTGCTCACAATACACACGAAAAACGTTCACAGACTACGTACTGCGCACACCAAGAGACATACTAGACAAGCACAACCACACACAGTCAACGCATCTCACATCGTGTGCGTAACTCAAACAGCCACACACACACACACACAAGCTCTCTAACACAGCACACACATCACAATCATACACAAAAAGCTGACACAACACATAGAAATAAATCCACAACTGATGAAAACACATGCAACACACATATAATGCACTACACACAGCACACACAACCACAAGCATACAACACACAGCACGCACAGGCCCACACGCAGACAGCACGAACCAAAACCCACAAACACACACGCAACAAGCACATGCACACAACACGTCTGACACAACGCTAAATCAACGTCACACACAACGCTCAAACTACACAGACCAACCGACATCTACCCAGTATGTAACACACAGCAAGCATATGGACGGCACTCACACAACCCAGAACACAGTACATAACACAACAGACCAAGGAAAGACCAGACCCATTTCACACTAAACATTAGACTGGAAGCCACACACCAAACACACAACATACACAACCGCCAACAGATAACTCATCAAAAAAAGGCAAAACATACAATACACAAAGAACCACTCAACACACACAACACAACTCACAAATAACAGCATCACACATGACACACACACACCCCCAGTGAAAAATACACAGAACCGCGTACTCATCAAGCAGTAAGGAACCTGTACCGCACATATTACGTACAAAATACACACAACACGGACAACACACAACACAGACGAAACAAGCGAGACCCACAGACCAAAGACAGCACAACGCCAAACACACAAGAACACAGCACACACAGCGTATCACAACAGAGAATGCACACAGAATCACAGAAAAGCACCACAAACCACTCCCTACCATATACCAACAACACGTACCGCACACTGCACACACAACAAACCCGAAAAGCACAAAAGAGATCAAGTGTACATAGCCTTCTACTGCAATGTTGACTAAGTTTCCTATATCACATAGGAGCAAGTTGCATGCAAGGGGAAATCAGCGTAGTATTCTCTCAGGGAGGGTCTCCTCAGTGCACGGTGGATTGTTTCCCCAGCAGAGTTTGGCATAAGGCTCTTCTGCAGCAGTTTCTGACACTTTACTACAAGGACATCTTCAGGGCATAGCTTTTACTCCCCAGGACACTCCGGTTCTGTGCGTCCTCTTCTAGCACCCCCAGGAAACAAGGACCTCCCGTATGATTCCAAACCTGTGGACAAAACAGCCACGCACGGAAGGCTTGGCCTCAGTGTGCTTGAATGCAGAAGTCTTAGGACTGCCCTAAAGCATTTAGCTTTAGAATCATAGCAAAGGATTCTTTCTCCCTGCAGCTCACAAAGAGAGAGCTGGGCTGCACGTGGTTAGTTCAGGCTGATGGAGTTCTGGCCCAGAGAAGAGCTTTGTTCTGAGGAACGGATGATCAGCTGAAGGAGTCCCAACGGCATCTTCCCTTAAACGTACTTGCAAGTCCTATTCACAGCACACGTGTCTCTCGGACTTAAGGTGCATCCAGAGAGGACACCATGCACACCTACGTTTGGCCGTTCCACTCTGTATGAGTTAGGAGAAAGTAACTGAAAGTGTTAGATCGTGGAGTTAGAGCTCAGTTACCCCAGAACAATTTCCATTGCAGGTTTGAATTAAGCTTCACTAGCCATACAGAGGAGCTTACTTGACAGAGGCTTCTGGTGCTGCCTGCTTTTCACGTGTTGAACAGAACGCCCATCCGTCCCGCTTCCAGTGCTGTGCAGAAAGCAACTTGCTCTGCCTCTTCCCCTGAGGCTGGGCAGAAGACCGCTTCACAGTACCCTTGTGTCTGGGAGTACAAGTAGACATGAGAAGCTCGCCTTGACACAGCAGTGTGTTTAGCTGTCAGTCTGGATATGTCACTTGCACAGAGACAGCCTCAGAGCCTTCTCTGCAGGACAACAGCTCTGACGCTTAGCGCCCATTCGCCACCAGGCTTTGGGGAAGCTTGCACACACCTCTTGCTGACGTGATGCTGAGGGACTAAAGCCAATGTGCACCTCTTTTTTTCAAAGCTCAGACTGTGGCTTACACACAGTCAGCCCGGCTTACACACCCCCACAGACCAACCTGGGCCTCTCGGAAGCAGCCAGGTAGTAGCCGAAAAAAAGCGGCTTTTTAAACTTCCAAGCTGGATTCATTGTATGCGGGCATTCTTCTGACAGCCAGGCTTCCTCAGCAAGGCCTCACGTTAATGGCCACACAAGCGAGAGTCCACCGCTCAGCGAAAGAGAGCTCCACACAGCAGACCTCACTCAGGCGCTCAGAGTGCAGGCACACAGGACAGACACGGAAAGCACGTTGCAAGCTCACTTTCAGCATCCACTGCAACGACTTCGATGATTCCTTGAATGGGGCATCGCGCACTGCTTTCTTTCACCCACGCAAGCTGAATCCAAAGCCGACTTGCCTCCACTGCTGTTATTTCAGAGCGTCTTCTTCTGTGACTTCCGTGTGGCTCGTGCTAAGGCCTATTCGAAGCCCACTTACGTCTTTGAGATAGAGGGTGTACAGAGAAGACCGCCTTCTTACTGCAAATGTTCACTGTTTCCCATATCACATAGGAGCAAACTGCATGCAAGGCGAAAGCAGCCTAGTATTCTCTCGGGGAGGGTCTCCTCGGTGCACGGTGGATTGTTTCCTCAGCAAAGTCTGGCATAAGGCTCTCCTGCAGCAGTTCCTGACACATTACTACAAAGGCATCTTCAGGGCATGGCTATTAAAGGGACGTCCTCTTTGAGCGCCCTCAGTAATCAAGGCCCTCCCGGAGGATAACAAACCTGTGGAGAAAATGGACAATCACTAGAGGCTCTCTTCAGTGCGCTTGAATGCAGAAGCCTCTCAACACACAAACAGCACATCACACTAAACATCAAAACCCCCACACACCGAGAACATAACTGCACACAATACACATGAACCACGGTCCTCAGAGTAAACACAACACACACAGTGAGGCTCACTGACCATCCATGACCCCACAGAGTACACACCTCACATATCACACTCATTACTCAAAACAGCCAACCACACTCACCACGTGTCAAACACAACCGCACACAGATCACAATCACACATGCAAAACGCACACCACCCCCACAACACATACAAACCCACGTGCAAAACACACACAAACCACAACAAAAAGAACTCCGAATTTATGCAACACACATTTCACAAACTACACACATCACTGCAAACACAAATAATACATACAGCACACAGAGCCTCACAGAATGTGCAATGCCAAACACACAACATATACACGAAGCACATCATTCATGACACACAATCTCACACAACTTGCAAAACACACAGACCACGCAACACACGCACACACGCACAATAGGCAACACACAGAGAATACACTCAACACAAACACAAAACACAGATCAACAGAACCTCATCACACAACACACACAAACATCGCACACAGAAATTAACATCACAACTCATGACACACACAACACCCCGCATTAACAATGCAACACGCACGCGCACAACAATGCGGCCACTGCATAACACACAAAAAGCCACACACAACACATGCTCAAGGAACAACCACGACACACGCAAGTAAACACCCACAAACACGTACATAGAGAACATACAGAACCTCTAAACATGCACACAGCGCAACATAGACAACAACATACACCACAAACACCACAGGACATAAAAGCACACAACTCACACAAACCACAGTTCAATTAGTACACGCAACACACACAATGAGGCACACTACACAACCACAATCACACACAGACAACACATCTCAGGTCACACACTTAACTCAACCGAACAAACACACGACCCTCAAACACAGACGAACACAGATCACCATCACACACGCAAAACACTTGCACCAAATACAAAACCACACGGGAAACACGCAACCAACAAAAACCCCCATAGCGCACATTTCACACACTACAAACCACACACACATTCACGCGCAGACAACGCACACTCATATCCAGGCACGGGCTGCACTGTGCAAAACGCACACACACGAAACCCAAATTGTAACAACACAAGCCACAAGGCACACGCCAGACACATCAAAGCTCATAATTGCTCACAACACACATGAATCCCATTTCGGAGTACACACAGCACACACAATGGGGCATGCTAAACAAGCACAACCACACACAGACAACACATTTCACATCACACGCGTAACAAGCAAACGCCCACACAACCACACAAAAATCACAATCACACATGCAGAACTCACCCCACACACAAGAGATGCCAAACGACGTGCGAAAAATACACAAACCACAACAGAAAGATCACGAAATTTATGGAACACACATTTCACACACTACACACATCACACAAAACACACATGAAACTTTCAGCACACAGAGCCTCACAGAACACACAATGCAAAGCAAACAGCATATCAGACACAACACACAATATCCCACACAACACATAAAATACACAGAACAAACAACACACACACAATACACAAAACAGATAAGAATACACACAACACACACATGCAACTGAGAACAGTACGTGGTACATCACGCAACGCACGTGCGGTCACATCACACATGAAACATGAAACAGAAAACTATTCACAGACCACATAACATTCCCAACCACGAACACAACACGCTACACAAAAGACGCCAAACATACAACACACAAAGACACACTCCAAGCGCACAACACCCAACACAGAACCACCCACAACCGCACCAGTCACACAGCACTCCACAAAGACACACAGAACACACACTACAGACAACAAAGTACCCAAACTGCACACATCACATACACAACAGTCACAACACAGAAAGAACGAAACACACAGGAAACACACACACAACCACACAAACACCGCCACGCACATTAAACCAGCACATCACAGACTTCACAGCTAAGGACACACAATAACACAGCACGCAAACATGTAACACAACACAGAATACACACACGATCACACAACCAACACCACAGAACACGCCCTACCGTATGCACAAAAGACAATGTACTTCACACATGACACAAAACTCAACAAACACAAAACATCACAAAAAGGATGCACGACACAAACATAGCACACACGACACACACATTAAAACAAACACATCAGTACATCACCACAACACACAAAATAATACACAAATCGCAGAAAAATACGTCGTGCGACACACACAAGCATCACACACAAATTAAACATCACAACTCAAAGCACACACAACACCCTGCATTAACGTCAGGGCACACAGACCGACGTAACCACTACCTACCACACATAAAGCCACACACAACACACACTCAAGGAATAACCACAGCAAACACAAGTAAACACCCACAAACACAAAGATATGGAGAACACACCCAACTCAACACGCAAACAGCACAACGTATGAAACAACATACCCCACAAACATCACAGGACATAAGGGCTCCCAACCCTCACAAACCACATTTAACCATGTACACACCACACACACAAAATGAGGCACACTACACAAGCAAAACCACATACAGATAACACATCTCACCTCACACACATAACAACCAATCACACACACAAACTTTCAAACACGTATCACAATCACACTCGCAAAACACGCACAACACATGCAAAACCACACCCCAAACTCACAACCAAAAAATAAACGCACGCAGTTCACACACCAAGCACTCCACACACCACTGCACACAGACACCCCACACACATATACACACACGGGCACCGCCACGCAATGCGCACACACACACACAAGAAACGCGGAAAGTAACAAAACAACAGTCACAGGGCACACACCAGACACAACAAAGCACATGTTTCTCATAGAACACAAAAATCACATTTGGGAGAGTATGTGCAGCACACGCAACGAGGCACGCTAAACAAGCACAACCACACACAGACAACACATCTCACATCACATACATGACAAACAACACACACTCAACCACTGAAACACAACCACACACAAATCACAGTCACACACACAAAACACACAAAACTCACAAATCCTTAGGCAAAACGCACATAATCAACAAAGAAGGCAAATGGCACACATTTCACACACTACACACACAACCACGCACAGACACACCACACGTACAGCCTCACACAGGAGAACAACGCAGAACACACACGCAACACAGAAATGAGCAGCACAGTAGTCGCAATACACACACCACACACCCTTCAAGGCACATAACTGCTCACAATACACACGAAAAACGTTCACAGACTACGTACTGCGCACACCAAGAGACATACTAGACAAGCACAACCACACACAGTCAACGCATCTCACATCGTGTGCGTAACTCAAACAGCCACACACACACACACACACAAGCTCTCTAACACAGCACACACATCACAATCATACACAAAAAGCTGACACAACACATAGAAATAAATCCACAACTGATGAAAACACATGCAACACACATATAATGCACTACACACAGCACACACAACCACAAGCATACAACACACAGCACGCACAGGCCCACACGCAGACAGCACGAACCAAAACCCACAAACACACACGCAACAAGCACATGCACACAACACGTCTGACACAACGCTAAATCAACGTCACACACAACGCTCAAACTACACAGACCAACCGACATCTACCCAGTATGTAACACACAGCAAGCATATGGACGGCACTCACACAACCCAGAACACAGTACATAACACAACAGACCAAGGAAAGACCAGACCCATTTCACACTAAACATTAGACTGGAAGCCACACACCAAACACACAACATACACAACCGCCAACAGATAACTCATCAAAAAAAGGCAAAACATACAATACACAAAGAACCACTCAACACACACAACACAACTCACAAATAACAGCATCACACATGACACACACACACCCCCAGTGAAAAATACACAGAACCGCGTACTCATCAAGCAGTAAGGAACCTGTACCGCACATATTACGTACAAAATACACACAACACGGACAACACACAACACAGACGAAACAAGCGAGACCCACAGACCAAAGACAGCACAACGCCAAACACACAAGAACACAGCACACACAGCGTATCACAACAGAGAATGCACACAGAATCACAGAAAAGCACCACAAACCACTCCCTACCATATACCAACAACACGTACCGCACACTGCACACACAACAAACCCGAAAAGCACAAAAGAGATCAAGTGTACATAGCCTTCTACTGCAATGTTGACTAAGTTTCCTATATCACATAGGAGCAAGTTGCATGCAAGGGGAAATCAGCGTAGTATTCTCTCAGGGAGGGTCTCCTCAGTGCACGGTGGATTGTTTCCCCAGCAGAGTTTGGCATAAGGCTCTTCTGCAGCAGTTTCTGACACTTTACTACAAGGACATCTTCAGGGCATAGCTTTTACTCCCCAGGACACTCCGGTTCTGTGCGTCCTCTTCTAGCACCCCCAGGAAACAAGGACCTCCCGTATGATTCCAAACCTGTGGACAAAACAGCCACGCACGGAAGGCTTGGCCTCAGTGTGCTTGAATGCAGAAGTCTTAGGACTGCCCTAAAGCATTTAGCTTTAGAATCATAGCAAAGGATTCTTTCTCCCTGCAGCTCACAAAGAGAGAGCTGGGCTGCACGTGGTTAGTTCAGGCTGATGGAGTTCTGGCCCAGAGAAGAGCTTTGTTCTGAGGAACGGATGATCAGCTGAAGGAGTCCCAACGGCATCTTCCCTTAAACGTACTTGCAAGTCCTATTCACAGCACACGTGTCTCTCGGACTTAAGGTGCATCCAGAGAGGACACCATGCACACCTACGTTTGGCCGTTCCACTCTGTATGAGTTAGGAGAAAGTAACTGAAAGTGTTAGATCGTGGAGTTAGAGCTCAGTTACCCCAGAACAATTTCCATTGCAGGTTTGAATTAAGCTTCACTAGCCATACAGAGGAGCTTACTTGACAGAGGCTTCTGGTGCTGCCTGCTTTTCACGTGTTGAACAGAACGCCCATCCGTCCCGCTTCCAGTGCTGTGCAGAAAGCAACTTGCTCTGCCTCTTCCCCTGAGGCTGGGCAGAAGACCGCTTCACAGTACCCTTGTGTCTGGGAGTACAAGTAGACATGAGAAGCTCGCCTTGACACAGCAGTGTGTTTAGCTGTCAGTCTGGATATGTCACTTGCACAGAGACAGCCTCAGAGCCTTCTCTGCAGGACAACAGCTCTGACGCTTAGCGCCCATTCGCCACCAGGCTTTGGGGAAGCTTGCACACACCTCTTGCTGACGTGATGCTGAGGGACTAAAGCCAATGTGCACCTCTTTTTTTCAAAGCTCAGACTGTGGCTTACACACAGTCAGCCCGGCTTACACACCCCCACAGACCAACCTGGGCCTCTCGGAAGCAGCCAGGTAGTAGCCGAAAAAAAGCGGCTTTTTAAACTTCCAAGCTGGATTCATTGTATGCGGGCATTCTTCTGACAGCCAGGCTTCCTCAGCAAGGCCTCACGTTAATGGCCACACAAGCGAGAGTCCACCGCTCAGCGAAAGAGAGCTCCACACAGCAGACCTCACTCAGGCGCTCAGAGTGCAGGCACACAGGACAGACACGGAAAGCACGTTGCAAGCTCACTTTCAGCATCCACTGCAACGACTTCGATGATTCCTTGAATGGGGCATCGCGCACTGCTTTCTTTCACCCACGCAAGCTGAATCCAAAGCCGACTTGCCTCCACTGCTGTTATTTCAGAGCGTCTTCTTCTGTGACTTCCGTGTGGCTCGTGCTAAGGCCTATTCGAAGCCCACTTACGTCTTTGAGATAGAGGGTGTACAGAGAAGACCGCCTTCTTACTGCAAATGTTCACTGTTTCCCATATCACATAGGAGCAAACTGCATGCAAGGCGAAAGCAGCCTAGTATTCTCTCGGGGAGGGTCTCCTCGGTGCACGGTGGATTGTTTCCTCAGCAAAGTCTGGCATAAGGCTCTCCTGCAGCAGTTCCTGACACATTACTACAAAGGCATCTTCAGGGCATGGCTATTAAAGGGACGTCCTCTTTGAGCGCCCTCAGTAATCAAGGCCCTCCCGGAGGATAACAAACCTGTGGAGAAAATGGACAATCACTAGAGGCTCTCTTCAGTGCGCTTGAATGCAGAAGCCTCTCAACACACAAACAGCACATCACACTAAACATCAAAACCCCCACACACCGAGAACATAACTGCACACAATACACATGAACCACGGTCCTCAGAGTAAACACAACACACACAGTGAGGCTCACTGACCATCCATGACCCCACAGAGTACACACCTCACATATCACACTCATTACTCAAAACAGCCAACCACACTCACCACGTGTCAAACACAACCGCACACAGATCACAATCACACATGCAAAACGCACACCACCCCCACAACACATACAAACCCACGTGCAAAACACACACAAACCACAACAAAAAGAACTCCGAATTTATGCAACACACATTTCACAAACTACACACATCACTGCAAACACAAATAATACATACAGCACACAGAGCCTCACAGAATGTGCAATGCCAAACACACAACATATACACGAAGCACATCATTCATGACACACAATCTCACACAACTTGCAAAACACACAGACCACGCAACACACGCACACACGCACAATAGGCAACACACAGAGAATACACTCAACACAAACACAAAACACAGATCAACAGAACCTCATCACACAACACACACAAACATCGCACACAGAAATTAACATCACAACTCATGACACACACAACACCCCGCATTAACAATGCAACACGCACGCGCACAACAATGCGGCCACTGCATAACACACAAAAAGCCACACACAACACATGCTCAAGGAACAACCACGACACACGCAAGTAAACACCCACAAACACGTACATAGAGAACATACAGAACCTCTAAACATGCACACAGCGCAACATAGACAACAACATACACCACAAACACCACAGGACATAAAAGCACACAACTCACACAAACCACAGTTCAATTAGTACACGCAACACACACAATGAGGCACACTACACAACCACAATCACACACAGACAACACATCTCAGGTCACACACTTAACTCAACCGAACAAACACACGACCCTCAAACACAGACGAACACAGATCACCATCACACACGCAAAACACTTGCACCAAATACAAAACCACACGGGAAACACGCAACCAACAAAAACCCCCATAGCGCACATTTCACACACTACAAACCACACACACATTCACGCGCAGACAACGCACACTCATATCCAGGCACGGGCTGCACTGTGCAAAACGCACACACACGAAACCCAAATTGTAACAACACAAGCCACAAGGCACACGCCAGACACATCAAAGCTCATAATTGCTCACAACACACATGAATCCCATTTCGGAGTACACACAGCACACACAATGGGGCATGCTAAACAAGCACAACCACACACAGACAACACATTTCACATCACACGCGTAACAAGCAAACGCCCACACAACCACACAAAAATCACAATCACACATGCAGAACTCACCCCACACACAAGAGATGCCAAACGACGTGCGAAAAATACACAAACCACAACAGAAAGATCACGAAATTTATGGAACACACATTTCACACACTACACACATCACACAAAACACACATGAAACTTTCAGCACACAGAGCCTCACAGAACACACAATGCAAAGCAAACAGCATATCAGACACAACACACAATATCCCACACAACACATAAAATACACAGAACAAACAACACACACACAATACACAAAACAGATAAGAATACACACAACACACACATGCAACTGAGAACAGTACGTGGTACATCACGCAACGCACGTGCGGTCACATCACACATGAAACATGAAACAGAAAACTATTCACAGACCACATAACATTCCCAACCACGAACACAACACGCTACACAAAAGACGCCAAACATACAACACACAAAGACACACTCCAAGCGCACAACACCCAACACAGAACCACCCACAACCGCACCAGTCACACAGCACTCCACAAAGACACACAGAACACACACTACAGACAACAAAGTACCCAAACTGCACACATCACATACACAACAGTCACAACACAGAAAGAACGAAACACACAGGAAACACACACACAACCACACAAACACCGCCACGCACATTAAACCAGCACATCACAGACTTCACAGCTAAGGACACACAATAACACAGCACGCAAACATGTAACACAACACAGAATACACACACGATCACACAACCAACACCACAGAACACGCCCTACCGTATGCACAAAAGACAATGTACTTCACACATGACACAAAACTCAACAAACACAAAACATCACAAAAAGGATGCACGACACAAACATAGCACACACGACACACACATTAAAACAAACACATCAGTACATCACCACAACACACAAAATAATACACAAATCGCAGAAAAATACGTCGTGCGACACACACAAGCATCACACACAAATTAAACATCACAACTCAAAGCACACACAACACCCTGCATTAACGTCAGGGCACACAGACCGACGTAACCACTACCTACCACACATAAAGCCACACACAACACACACTCAAGGAATAACCACAGCAAACACAAGTAAACACCCACAAACACAAAGATATGGAGAACACACCCAACTCAACACGCAAACAGCACAACGTATGAAACAACATACCCCACAAACATCACAGGACATAAGGGCTCCCAACCCTCACAAACCACATTTAACCATGTACACACCACACACACAAAATGAGGCACACTACACAAGCAAAACCACATACAGATAACACATCTCACCTCACACACATAACAACCAATCACACACACAAACTTTCAAACACGTATCACAATCACACTCGCAAAACACGCACAACACATGCAAAACCACACCCCAAACTCACAACCAAAAAATAAACGCACGCAGTTCACACACCAAGCACTCCACACACCACTGCACACAGACACCCCACACACATATACACACACGGGCACCGCCACGCAATGCGCACACACACACACAAGAAACGCGGAAAGTAACAAAACAACAGTCACAGGGCACACACCAGACACAACAAAGCACATGTTTCTCATAGAACACAAAAATCACATTTGGGAGAGTATGTGCAGCACACGCAACGAGGCACGCTAAACAAGCACAACCACACACAGACAACACATCTCACATCACATACATGACAAACAACACACACTCAACCACTGAAACACAACCACACACAAATCACAGTCACACACACAAAACACACAAAACTCACAAATCCTTAGGCAAAACGCACATAATCAACAAAGAAGGCAAATGGCACACATTTCACACACTACACACACAACCACGCACAGACACACCACACGTACAGCCTCACACAGGAGAACAACGCAGAACACACACGCAACACAGAAATGAGCAGCACAGTAGTCGCAATACACACACCACACACCCTTCAAGGCACATAACTGCTCACAATACACACGAAAAACGTTCACAGACTACGTACTGCGCACACCAAGAGACATACTAGACAAGCACAACCACACACAGTCAACGCATCTCACATCGTGTGCGTAACTCAAACAGCCACACACACACACACACACAAGCTCTCTAACACAGCACACACATCACAATCATACACAAAAAGCTGACACAACACATAGAAATAAATCCACAACTGATGAAAACACATGCAACACACATATAATGCACTACACACAGCACACACAACCACAAGCATACAACACACAGCACGCACAGGCCCACACGCAGACAGCACGAACCAAAACCCACAAACACACACGCAACAAGCACATGCACACAACACGTCTGACACAACGCTAAATCAACGTCACACACAACGCTCAAACTACACAGACCAACCGACATCTACCCAGTATGTAACACACAGCAAGCATATGGACGGCACTCACACAACCCAGAACACAGTACATAACACAACAGACCAAGGAAAGACCAGACCCATTTCACACTAAACATTAGACTGGAAGCCACACACCAAACACACAACATACACAACCGCCAACAGATAACTCATCAAAAAAAGGCAAAACATACAATACACAAAGAACCACTCAACACACACAACACAACTCACAAATAACAGCATCACACATGACACACACACACCCCCAGTGAAAAATACACAGAACCGCGTACTCATCAAGCAGTAAGGAACCTGTACCGCACATATTACGTACAAAATACACACAACACGGACAACACACAACACAGACGAAACAAGCGAGACCCACAGACCAAAGACAGCACAACGCCAAACACACAAGAACACAGCACACACAGCGTATCACAACAGAGAATGCACACAGAATCACAGAAAAGCACCACAAACCACTCCCTACCATATACCAACAACACGTACCGCACACTGCACACACAACAAACCCGAAAAGCACAAAAGAGATCAAGTGTACATAGCCTTCTACTGCAATGTTGACTAAGTTTCCTATATCACATAGGAGCAAGTTGCATGCAAGGGGAAATCAGCGTAGTATTCTCTCAGGGAGGGTCTCCTCAGTGCACGGTGGATTGTTTCCCCAGCAGAGTTTGGCATAAGGCTCTTCTGCAGCAGTTTCTGACACTTTACTACAAGGACATCTTCAGGGCATAGCTTTTACTCCCCAGGACACTCCGGTTCTGTGCGTCCTCTTCTAGCACCCCCAGGAAACAAGGACCTCCCGTATGATTCCAAACCTGTGGACAAAACAGCCACGCACGGAAGGCTTGGCCTCAGTGTGCTTGAATGCAGAAGTCTTAGGACTGCCCTAAAGCATTTAGCTTTAGAATCATAGCAAAGGATTCTTTCTCCCTGCAGCTCACAAAGAGAGAGCTGGGCTGCACGTGGTTAGTTCAGGCTGATGGAGTTCTGGCCCAGAGAAGAGCTTTGTTCTGAGGAACGGATGATCAGCTGAAGGAGTCCCAACGGCATCTTCCCTTAAACGTACTTGCAAGTCCTATTCACAGCACACGTGTCTCTCGGACTTAAGGTGCATCCAGAGAGGACACCATGCACACCTACGTTTGGCCGTTCCACTCTGTATGAGTTAGGAGAAAGTAACTGAAAGTGTTAGATCGTGGAGTTAGAGCTCAGTTACCCCAGAACAATTTCCATTGCAGGTTTGAATTAAGCTTCACTAGCCATACAGAGGAGCTTACTTGACAGAGGCTTCTGGTGCTGCCTGCTTTTCACGTGTTGAACAGAACGCCCATCCGTCCCGCTTCCAGTGCTGTGCAGAAAGCAACTTGCTCTGCCTCTTCCCCTGAGGCTGGGCAGAAGACCGCTTCACAGTACCCTTGTGTCTGGGAGTACAAGTAGACATGAGAAGCTCGCCTTGACACAGCAGTGTGTTTAGCTGTCAGTCTGGATATGTCACTTGCACAGAGACAGCCTCAGAGCCTTCTCTGCAGGACAACAGCTCTGACGCTTAGCGCCCATTCGCCACCAGGCTTTGGGGAAGCTTGCACACACCTCTTGCTGACGTGATGCTGAGGGACTAAAGCCAATGTGCACCTCTTTTTTTCAAAGCTCAGACTGTGGCTTACACACAGTCAGCCCGGCTTACACACCCCCACAGACCAACCTGGGCCTCTCGGAAGCAGCCAGGTAGTAGCCGAAAAAAAGCGGCTTTTTAAACTTCCAAGCTGGATTCATTGTATGCGGGCATTCTTCTGACAGCCAGGCTTCCTCAGCAAGGCCTCACGTTAATGGCCACACAAGCGAGAGTCCACCGCTCAGCGAAAGAGAGCTCCACACAGCAGACCTCACTCAGGCGCTCAGAGTGCAGGCACACAGGACAGACACGGAAAGCACGTTGCAAGCTCACTTTCAGCATCCACTGCAACGACTTCGATGATTCCTTGAATGGGGCATCGCGCACTGCTTTCTTTCACCCACGCAAGCTGAATCCAAAGCCGACTTGCCTCCACTGCTGTTATTTCAGAGCGTCTTCTTCTGTGACTTCCGTGTGGCTCGTGCTAAGGCCTATTCGAAGCCCACTTACGTCTTTGAGATAGAGGGTGTACAGAGAAGACCGCCTTCTTACTGCAAATGTTCACTGTTTCCCATATCACATAGGAGCAAACTGCATGCAAGGCGAAAGCAGCCTAGTATTCTCTCGGGGAGGGTCTCCTCGGTGCACGGTGGATTGTTTCCTCAGCAAAGTCTGGCATAAGGCTCTCCTGCAGCAGTTCCTGACACATTACTACAAAGGCATCTTCAGGGCATGGCTATTAAAGGGACGTCCTCTTTGAGCGCCCTCAGTAATCAAGGCCCTCCCGGAGGATAACAAACCTGTGGAGAAAATGGACAATCACTAGAGGCTCTCTTCAGTGCGCTTGAATGCAGAAGCCTCTCAACACACAAACAGCACATCACACTAAACATCAAAACCCCCACACACCGAGAACATAACTGCACACAATACACATGAACCACGGTCCTCAGAGTAAACACAACACACACAGTGAGGCTCACTGACCATCCATGACCCCACAGAGTACACACCTCACATATCACACTCATTACTCAAAACAGCCAACCACACTCACCACGTGTCAAACACAACCGCACACAGATCACAATCACACATGCAAAACGCACACCACCCCCACAACACATACAAACCCACGTGCAAAACACACACAAACCACAACAAAAAGAACTCCGAATTTATGCAACACACATTTCACAAACTACACACATCACTGCAAACACAAATAATACATACAGCACACAGAGCCTCACAGAATGTGCAATGCCAAACACACAACATATACACGAAGCACATCATTCATGACACACAATCTCACACAACTTGCAAAACACACAGACCACGCAACACACGCACACACGCACAATAGGCAACACACAGAGAATACACTCAACACAAACACAAAACACAGATCAACAGAACCTCATCACACAACACACACAAACATCGCACACAGAAATTAACATCACAACTCATGACACACACAACACCCCGCATTAACAATGCAACACGCACGCGCACAACAATGCGGCCACTGCATAACACACAAAAAGCCACACACAACACATGCTCAAGGAACAACCACGACACACGCAAGTAAACACCCACAAACACGTACATAGAGAACATACAGAACCTCTAAACATGCACACAGCGCAACATAGACAACAACATACACCACAAACACCACAGGACATAAAAGCACACAACTCACACAAACCACAGTTCAATTAGTACACGCAACACACACAATGAGGCACACTACACAACCACAATCACACACAGACAACACATCTCAGGTCACACACTTAACTCAACCGAACAAACACACGACCCTCAAACACAGACGAACACAGATCACCATCACACACGCAAAACACTTGCACCAAATACAAAACCACACGGGAAACACGCAACCAACAAAAACCCCCATAGCGCACATTTCACACACTACAAACCACACACACATTCACGCGCAGACAACGCACACTCATATCCAGGCACGGGCTGCACTGTGCAAAACGCACACACACGAAACCCAAATTGTAACAACACAAGCCACAAGGCACACGCCAGACACATCAAAGCTCATAATTGCTCACAACACACATGAATCCCATTTCGGAGTACACACAGCACACACAATGGGGCATGCTAAACAAGCACAACCACACACAGACAACACATTTCACATCACACGCGTAACAAGCAAACGCCCACACAACCACACAAAAATCACAATCACACATGCAGAACTCACCCCACACACAAGAGATGCCAAACGACGTGCGAAAAATACACAAACCACAACAGAAAGATCACGAAATTTATGGAACACACATTTCACACACTACACACATCACACAAAACACACATGAAACTTTCAGCACACAGAGCCTCACAGAACACACAATGCAAAGCAAACAGCATATCAGACACAACACACAATATCCCACACAACACATAAAATACACAGAACAAACAACACACACACAATACACAAAACAGATAAGAATACACACAACACACACATGCAACTGAGAACAGTACGTGGTACATCACGCAACGCACGTGCGGTCACATCACACATGAAACATGAAACAGAAAACTATTCACAGACCACATAACATTCCCAACCACGAACACAACACGCTACACAAAAGACGCCAAACATACAACACACAAAGACACACTCCAAGCGCACAACACCCAACACAGAACCACCCACAACCGCACCAGTCACACAGCACTCCACAAAGACACACAGAACACACACTACAGACAACAAAGTACCCAAACTGCACACATCACATACACAACAGTCACAACACAGAAAGAACGAAACACACAGGAAACACACACACAACCACACAAACACCGCCACGCACATTAAACCAGCACATCACAGACTTCACAGCTAAGGACACACAATAACACAGCACGCAAACATGTAACACAACACAGAATACACACACGATCACACAACCAACACCACAGAACACGCCCTACCGTATGCACAAAAGACAATGTACTTCACACATGACACAAAACTCAACAAACACAAAACATCACAAAAAGGATGCACGACACAAACATAGCACACACGACACACACATTAAAACAAACACATCAGTACATCACCACAACACACAAAATAATACACAAATCGCAGAAAAATACGTCGTGCGACACACACAAGCATCACACACAAATTAAACATCACAACTCAAAGCACACACAACACCCTGCATTAACGTCAGGGCACACAGACCGACGTAACCACTACCTACCACACATAAAGCCACACACAACACACACTCAAGGAATAACCACAGCAAACACAAGTAAACACCCACAAACACAAAGATATGGAGAACACACCCAACTCAACACGCAAACAGCACAACGTATGAAACAACATACCCCACAAACATCACAGGACATAAGGGCTCCCAACCCTCACAAACCACATTTAACCATGTACACACCACACACACAAAATGAGGCACACTACACAAGCAAAACCACATACAGATAACACATCTCACCTCACACACATAACAACCAATCACACACACAAACTTTCAAACACGTATCACAATCACACTCGCAAAACACGCACAACACATGCAAAACCACACCCCAAACTCACAACCAAAAAATAAACGCACGCAGTTCACACACCAAGCACTCCACACACCACTGCACACAGACACCCCACACACATATACACACACGGGCACCGCCACGCAATGCGCACACACACACACAAGAAACGCGGAAAGTAACAAAACAACAGTCACAGGGCACACACCAGACACAACAAAGCACATGTTTCTCATAGAACACAAAAATCACATTTGGGAGAGTATGTGCAGCACACGCAACGAGGCACGCTAAACAAGCACAACCACACACAGACAACACATCTCACATCACATACATGACAAACAACACACACTCAACCACTGAAACACAACCACACACAAATCACAGTCACACACACAAAACACACAAAACTCACAAATCCTTAGGCAAAACGCACATAATCAACAAAGAAGGCAAATGGCACACATTTCACACACTACACACACAACCACGCACAGACACACCACACGTACAGCCTCACACAGGAGAACAACGCAGAACACACACGCAACACAGAAATGAGCAGCACAGTAGTCGCAATACACACACCACACACCCTTCAAGGCACATAACTGCTCACAATACACACGAAAAACGTTCACAGACTACGTACTGCGCACACCAAGAGACATACTAGACAAGCACAACCACACACAGTCAACGCATCTCACATCGTGTGCGTAACTCAAACAGCCACACACACACACACACAAGCTCTCTAACACAGCACACACATCACAATCATACACAAAAAGCTGACACAACACATAGAAATAAATCCACAACTGATGAAAACACATGCAACACACATATAATGCACTACACACAGCACACACAACCACAAGCATACAACACACAGCACGCACAGGCCCACACGCAGACAGCACGAACCAAAACCCACAAACACACACGCAACAAGCACATGCACACAACACGTCTGACACAACGCTAAATCAACGTCACACACAACGCTCAAACTACACAGACCAACCGACATCTACCCAGTATGTAACACACAGCAAGCATATGGACGGCACTCACACAACCCAGAACACAGTACATAACACAACAGACCAAGGAAAGACCAGACCCATTTCACACTAAACATTAGACTGGAAGCCACACACCAAACACACAACATACACAACCGCCAACAGATAACTCATCAAAAAAAGGCAAAACATACAATACACAAAGAACCACTCAACACACACAACACAACTCACAAATAACAGCATCACACATGACACACACACACCCCCAGTGAAAAATACACAGAACCGCGTACTCATCAAGCAGTAAGGAACCTGTACCGCACATATTACGTACAAAATACACACAACACGGACAACACACAACACAGACGAAACAAGCGAGACCCACAGACCAAAGACAGCACAACGCCAAACACACAAGAACACAGCACACACAGCGTATCACAACAGAGAATGCACACAGAATCACAGAAAAGCACCACAAACCACTCCCTACCATATACCAACAACACGTACCGCACACTGCACACACAACAAACCCGAAAAGCACAAAAGAGATCAAGTGTACATAGCCTTCTACTGCAATGTTGACTAAGTTTCCTATATCACATAGGAGCAAGTTGCATGCAAGGGGAAATCAGCGTAGTATTCTCTCAGGGAGGGTCTCCTCAGTGCACGGTGGATTGTTTCCCCAGCAGAGTTTGGCATAAGGCTCTTCTGCAGCAGTTTCTGACACTTTACTACAAGGACATCTTCAGGGCATAGCTTTTACTCCCCAGGACACTCCGGTTCTGTGCGTCCTCTTCTAGCACCCCCAGGAAACAAGGACCTCCCGTATGATTCCAAACCTGTGGACAAAACAGCCACGCACGGAAGGCTTGGCCTCAGTGTGCTTGAATGCAGAAGTCTTAGGACTGCCCTAAAGCATTTAGCTTTAGAATCATAGCAAAGGATTCTTTCTCCCTGCAGCTCACAAAGAGAGAGCTGGGCTGCACGTGGTTAGTTCAGGCTGATGGAGTTCTGGCCCAGAGAAGAGCTTTGTTCTGAGGAACGGATGATCAGCTGAAGGAGTCCCAACGGCATCTTCCCTTAAACGTACTTGCAAGTCCTATTCACAGCACACGTGTCTCTCGGACTTAAGGTGCATCCAGAGAGGACACCATGCACACCTACGTTTGGCCGTTCCACTCTGTATGAGTTAGGAGAAAGTAACTGAAAGTGTTAGATCGTGGAGTTAGAGCTCAGTTACCCCAGAACAATTTCCATTGCAGGTTTGAATTAAGCTTCACTAGCCATACAGAGGAGCTTACTTGACAGAGGCTTCTGGTGCTGCCTGCTTTTCACGTGTTGAACAGAACGCCCATCCGTCCCGCTTCCAGTGCTGTGCAGAAAGCAACTTGCTCTGCCTCTTCCCCTGAGGCTGGGCAGAAGACCGCTTCACAGTACCCTTGTGTCTGGGAGTACAAGTAGACATGAGAAGCTCGCCTTGACACAGCAGTGTGTTTAGCTGTCAGTCTGGATATGTCACTTGCACAGAGACAGCCTCAGAGCCTTCTCTGCAGGACAACAGCTCTGACGCTTAGCGCCCATTCGCCACCAGGCTTTGGGGAAGCTTGCACACACCTCTTGCTGACGTGATGCTGAGGGACTAAAGCCAATGTGCACCTCTTTTTTTCAAAGCTCAGACTGTGGCTTACACACAGTCAGCCCGGCTTACACACCCCCACAGACCAACCTGGGCCTCTCGGAAGCAGCCAGGTAGTAGCCGAAAAAAAGCGGCTTTTTAAACTTCCAAGCTGGATTCATTGTATGCGGGCATTCTTCTGACAGCCAGGCTTCCTCAGCAAGGCCTCACGTTAATGGCCACACAAGCGAGAGTCCACCGCTCAGCGAAAGAGAGCTCCACACAGCAGACCTCACTCACGCGCTCAGAGTGCAGGCACACAGGACAGACACGGAAAGCACGTTGCAAGCTCACTTTCAGCATCCACTGCAACGACTTCGATGATTCCTTGAATGGGGCATCGCGCACTGCTTTCTTTCACCCACGCAAGCTGAATCCAAAGCCGACTTGCCTCCACTGCTGTTATTTCAGAGCGTCTTCTTCTGTGACTTCCGTGTGGCTCGTGCTAAGGCCTATTCGAAGCCCACTTACGTCTTTGAGATAGAGGGTGTACAGAGAAGACCGCCTTCTTACTGCAAATGTTCACTGTTTCCCATATCACATAGGAGCAAACTGCATGCAAGGCGAAAGCAGCCTAGTATTCTCTCGGGGAGGGTCTCCTCGGTGCACGGTGGATTGTTTCCTCAGCAAAGTCTGGCATAAGGCTCTCCTGCAGCAGTTCCTGACACATTACTACAAAGGCATCTTCAGGGCATGGCTATTAAAGGGACGTCCTCTTTGAGCGCCCTCAGTAATCAAGGCCCTCCCGGAGGATAACAAACCTGTGGAGAAAATGGACAATCACTAGAGGCTCTCTTCAGTGCGCTTGAATGCAGAAGCCTCTCAACACACAAACAGCACATCACACTAAACATCAAAACCCCCACACACCGAGAACATAACTGCACACAATACACATGAACCACGGTCCTCAGAGTAAACACAACACACACAGTGAGGCTCACTGACCATCCATGACCCCACAGAGTACACACCTCACATATCACACTCATTACTCAAAACAGCCAACCACACTCACCACGTGTCAAACACAACCGCACACAGATCACAATCACACATGCAAAACGCACACCACCCCCACAACACATACAAACCCACGTGCAAAACACACACAAACCACAACAAAAAGAACTCCGAATTTATGCAACACACATTTCACAAACTACACACATCACTGCAAACACAAATAATACATACAGCACACAGAGCCTCACAGAATGTGCAATGCCAAACACACAACATATACACGAAGCACATCATTCATGACACACAATCTCACACAACTTGCAAAACACACAGACCACGCAACACACGCACACACGCACAATAGGCAACACACAGAGAATACACTCAACACAAACACAAAACACAGATCAACAGAACCTCATCACACAACACACACAAACATCGCACACAGAAATTAACATCACAACTCATGACACACACAACACCCCGCATTAACAATGCAACACGCACGCGCACAACAATGCGGCCACTGCATAACACACAAAAAGCCACACACAACACATGCTCAAGGAACAACCACGACACACGCAAGTAAACACCCACAAACACGTACATAGAGAACATACAGAACCTCTAAACATGCACACAGCGCAACATAGACAACAACATACACCACAAACACCACAGGACATAAAAGCACACAACTCACACAAACCACAGTTCAATTAGTACACGCAACACACACAATGAGGCACACTACACAACCACAATCACACACAGACAACACATCTCAGGTCACACACTTAACTCAACCGAACAAACACACGACCCTCAAACACAGACGAACACAGATCACCATCACACACGCAAAACACTTGCACCAAATACAAAACCACACGGGAAACACGCAACCAACAAAAACCCCCATAGCGCACATTTCACACACTACAAACCACACACACATTCACGCGCAGACAACGCACACTCATATCCAGGCACGGGCTGCACTGTGCAAAACGCACACACACGAAACCCAAATTGTAACAACACAAGCCACAAGGCACACGCCAGACACATCAAAGCTCATAATTGCTCACAACACACATGAATCCCATTTCGGAGTACACACAGCACACACAATGGGGCATGCTAAACAAGCACAACCACACACAGACAACACATTTCACATCACACGCGTAACAAGCAAACGCCCACACAACCACACAAAAATCACAATCACACATGCAGAACTCACCCCACACACAAGAGATGCCAAACGACGTGCGAAAAATACACAAACCACAACAGAAAGATCACGAAATTTATGGAACACACATTTCACACACTACACACATCACACAAAACACACATGAAACTTTCAGCACACAGAGCCTCACAGAACACACAATGCAAAGCAAACAGCATATCAGACACAACACACAATATCCCACACAACACATAAAATACACAGAACAAACAACACACACACAATACACAAAACAGATAAGAATACACACAACACACACATGCAACTGAGAACAGTACGTGGTACATCACGCAACGCACGTGCGGTCACATCACACATGAAACATGAAACAGAAAACTATTCACAGACCACATAACATTCCCAACCACGAACACAACACGCTACACAAAAGACGCCAAACATACAACACACAAAGACACACTCCAAGCGCACAACACCCAACACAGAACCACCCACAACCGCACCAGTCACACAGCACTCCACAAAGACACACAGAACACACACTACAGACAACAAAGTACCCAAACTGCACACATCACATACACAACAGTCACAACACAGAAAGAACGAAACACACAGGAAACACACACACAACCACACAAACACCGCCACGCACATTAAACCAGCACATCACAGACTTCACAGCTAAGGACACACAATAACACAGCACGCAAACATGTAACACAACACAGAATACACACACGATCACACAACCAACACCACAGAACACGCCCTACCGTATGCACAAAAGACAATGTACTTCACACATGACACAAAACTCAACAAACACAAAACATCACAAAAAGGATGCACGACACAAACATAGCACACACGACACACACATTAAAACAAACACATCAGTACATCACCACAACACACAAAATAATACACAAATCGCAGAAAAATACGTCGTGCGACACACACAAGCATCACACACAAATTAAACATCACAACTCAAAGCACACACAACACCCTGCATTAACGTCAGGGCACACAGACCGACGTAACCACTACCTACCACACATAAAGCCACACACAACACACACTCAAGGAATAACCACAGCAAACACAAGTAAACACCCACAAACACAAAGATATGGAGAACACACCCAACTCAACACGCAAACAGCACAACGTATGAAACAACATACCCCACAAACATCACAGGACATAAGGGCTCCCAACCCTCACAAACCACATTTAACCATGTACACACCACACACACAAAATGAGGCACACTACACAAGCAAAACCACATACAGATAACACATCTCACCTCACACACATAACAACCAATCACACACACAAACTTTCAAACACGTATCACAATCACACTCGCAAAACACGCACAACACATGCAAAACCACACCCCAAACTCACAACCAAAAAATAAACGCACGCAGTTCACACACCAAGCACTCCACACACCACTGCACACAGACACCCCACACACATATACACACACGGGCACCGCCACGCAATGTGCACACACACACACAAGAAACGCGGAAAGTAACAAAACAACAGTCACAGGGCACACACCAGACACAACAAAGCACATGTTTCTCATAGAACACAAAAATCACATTTGGGAGAGTATGTGCAGCACACGCAACGAGGCACGCTAAACAAGCACAACCACACACAGACAACACATCTCACATCACATACATGACAAACAACACACACTCAACCACTGAAACACAACCACACACAAATCACAGTCACACACACAAAACACACAAAACTCACAAATCCTTAGGCAAAACGCACATAATCAACAAAGAAGGCAAATGGCACACATTTCACACACTACACACACAACCACGCACAGACACACCACACGTACAGCCTCACACAGGAGAACAACGCAGAACACACACGCAACACAGAAATGAGCAGCACAGTAGTCGCAATACACACACCACACACCCTTCAAGGCACATAACTGCTCACAATACACACGAAAAACGTTCACAGACTACGTACTGCGCACACCAAGAGACATACTAGACAAGCACAACCACACACAGTCAACGCATCTCACATCGTGTGCGTAACTCAAACAGCCACACACACACACACACAAGCTCTCTAACACAGCACACACATCACAATCATACACAAAAAGCTGACACAACACATAGAAATAAATCCACAACTGATGAAAACACATGCAACACACATATAATGCACTACACACAGCACACACAACCACAAGCATACAACACACAGCACGCACAGGCCCACACGCAGACAGCACGAACCAAAACCCACAAACACACACGCAACAAGCACATGCACACGACACGTCTGACACAACGCTAAATCAACGTCACACACAACGCTCAAACTACACAGACCAACCGACATCTACCCAGTATGTAACACACAGCAAGCATATGGACGGCACTCACACAACCCAGAACACAGTACATAACACAACAGACCAAGGAAAGACCAGACCCATTTCACACTAAACATTAGACTGGAAGCCACACACCAAACACACAACATACACAACCGCCAACAGATAACTCATCAAAAAAAGGCAAAACATACAATACACAAAGAACCACTCAACACACACAACACAACTCACAAATAACAGCATCACACATGACACACACACACCCCCAGTGAAAAATACACAGAACCGCGTACTCATCAAGCAGTAAGGAACCTGTACCGCACATATTACGTACAAAATACACACAACACGGACAACACACAACACAGACGAAACAAGCGAGACCCACAGACCAAAGACAGCACAACGCCAAACACACAAGAACACAGCACACACAGCGTATCACAACAGAGAATGCACACAGAATCACAGAAAAGCACCACAAACCACTCCCTACCATATACCAACAACACGTACCGCACACTGCACACACAACAAACCCGAAAAGCACAAAAGAGATCAAGTGTACATAGCCTTCTACTGCAATGTTGACTAAGTTTCCTATATCACATAGGAGCAAGTTGCATGCAAGGGGAAATCAGCGTAGTATTCTCTCAGGGAGGGTCTCCTCAGTGCACGGTGGATTGTTTCCCCAGCAGAGTTTGGCATAAGGCTCTTCTGCAGCAGTTTCTGACACTTTACTACAAGGACATCTTCAGGGCATAGCTTTTACTCCCCAGGACACTCCGGTTCTGTGCGTCCTCTTCTAGCACCCCCAGGAAACAAGGACCTCCCGTATGATTCCAAACCTGTGGACAAAACAGCCACGCACGGAAGGCTTGGCCTCAGTGTGCTTGAATGCAGAAGTCTTAGGACTGCCCTAAAGCATTTAGCTTTAGAATCATAGCAAAGGATTCTTTCTCCCTGCAGCTCACAAAGAGAGAGCTGGGCTGCACGTGGTTAGTTCAGGCTGATGGAGTTCTGGCCCAGAGAAGAGCTTTGTTCTGAGGAACGGATGATCAGCTGAAGGAGTCCCAACGGCATCTTCCCTTAAACGTACTTGCAAGTCCTATTCACAGCACACGTGTCTCTCGGACTTAAGGTGCATCCAGAGAGGACACCATGCACACCTACGTTTGGCCGTTCCACTCTGTATGAGTTAGGAGAAAGTAACTGAAAGTGTTAGATCGTGGAGTTAGAGCTCAGTTACCCCAGAACAATTTCCATTGCAGGTTTGAATTAAGCTTCACTAGCCATACAGAGGAGCTTACTTGACAGAGGCTTCTGGTGCTGCCTGCTTTTCACGTGTTGAACAGAACGCCCATCCGTCCCGCTTCCAGTGCTGTGCAGAAAGCAACTTGCTCTGCCTCTTCCCCTGAGGCTGGGCAGAAGACCGCTTCACAGTACCCTTGTGTCTGGGAGTACAAGTAGACATGAGAAGCTCGCCTTGACACAGCAGTGTGTTTAGCTGTCAGTCTGGATATGTCACTTGCACAGAGACAGCCTCAGAGCCTTCTCTGCAGGACAACAGCTCTGACGCTTAGCGCCCATTCGCCACCAGGCTTTGGGGAAGCTTGCACACACCTCTTGCTGACGTGATGCTGAGGGACTAAAGCCAATGTGCACCTCTTTTTTTCAAAGCTCAGACTGTGGCTTACACACAGTCAGCCCGGCTTACACACCCCCACAGACCAACCTGGGCCTCTCGGAAGCAGCCAGGTAGTAGCCGAAAAAAAGCGGCTTTTTAAACTTCCAAGCTGGATTCATTGTATGCGGACATTCTTCTGACAGCCAGGCTTCCTCAGCAAGGCCTCACGTTAATGGCCACACAAGCGAGAGTCCACCGCTCAGCGAAAGAGAGCTCCACACAGCAGACCTCACTCAGGCGCTCAGAGTGCAGGCACACAGGACAGACACGGAAAGCACGTTGCAAGCTCACTTTCAGCATCCACTGCAACGACTTCGATGATTCCTTGAATGGGGCATCGCGCACTGCTTTCTTTCACCCACGCAAGCTGAATCCAAAGCCGACTTGCCTCCACTGCTGTTATTTCAGAGCGTCTTCTTCTGTGACTTCCGTGTGGCTCGTGCTAAGGCCTATTCGAAGCCCACTTACGTCTTTGAGATAGAGGGTGTACAGAGAAGACCGCCTTCTTACTGCAAATGTTCACTGTTTCCCATATCACATAGGAGCAAACTGCATGCAAGGCGAAAGCAGCCTAGTATTCTCTCGGGGAGGGTCTCCTCGGTGCACGGTGGATTGTTTCCTCAGCAAAGTCTGGCATAAGGCTCTCCTGCAGCAGTTCCTGACACATTACTACAAAGGCATCTTCAGGGCATGGCTATTAAAGGGACGTCCTCTTTGAGCGCCCTCAGTAATCAAGGCCCTCCCGGAGGATAACAAACCTGTGGAGAAAATGGACAATCACTAGAGGCTCTCTTCAGTGCGCTTGAATGCAGAAGCCTCTCAACACACAAACAGCACATCACACTAAACATCAAAACCCCCACACACCGAGAACATAACTGCACACAATACACATGAACCACGGTCCTCAGAGTAAACACAACACACACAGTGAGGCTCACTGACCATCCATGACCCCACAGAGTACACACCTCACATATCACACTCATTACTCAAAACAGCCAACCACACTCACCACGTGTCAAACACAACCGCACACAGATCACAATCACACATGCAAAACGCACACCACCCCCACAACACATACAAACCCACGTGCAAAACACACACAAACCACAACAAAAAGAACTCCGAATTTATGCAACACACATTTCACAAACTACACACATCACTGCAAACACAAATAATACATACAGCACACAGAGCCTCACAGAATGTGCAATGCCAAACACACAACATATACACGAAGCACATCATTCATGACACACAATCTCACACAACTTGCAAAACACACAGACCACGCAACACACGCACACACGCACAATAGGCAACACACAGAGAATACACTCAACACAAACACAAAACACAGATCAACAGAACCTCATCACACAACACACACAAACATCGCACACAGAAATTAACATCACAACTCATGACACACACAACACCCCGCATTAACAATGCAACACGCACGCGCACAACAATGCGGCCACTGCATAACACACAAAAAGCCACACACAACACATGCTCAAGGAACAACCACGACACACGCAAGTAAACACCCACAAACACGTACATAGAGAACATACAGAACCTCTAAACATGCACACAGCGCAACATAGACAACAACATACACCACAAACACCACAGGACATAAAAGCACACAACTCACACAAACCACAGTTCAATTAGTACACGCAACACACACAATGAGGCACACTACACAACCACAATCACACACAGACAACACATCTCAGGTCACACACTTAACTCAACCGAACAAACACACGACCCTCAAACACAGACGAACACAGATCACCATCACACACGCAAAACACTTGCACCAAATACAAAACCACACGGGAAACACGCAACCAACAAAAACCCCCATAGCGCACATTTCACACACTACAAACCACACACACATTCACGCGCAGACAACGCACACTCATATCCAGGCACGGGCTGCACTGTGCAAAACGCACACACACGAAACCCAAATTGTAACAACACAAGCCACAAGGCACACGCCAGACACATCAAAGCTCATAATTGCTCACAACACACATGAATCCCATTTCGGAGTACACACAGCACACACAATGGGGCATGCTAAACAAGCACAACCACACACAGACAACACATTTCACATCACACGCGTAACAAGCAAACGCCCACACAACCACACAAAAATCACAATCACACATGCAGAACTCACCCCACACACAAGAGATGCCAAACGACGTGCGAAAAATACACAAACCACAACAGAAAGATCACGAAATTTATGGAACACACATTTCACACACTACACACATCACACAAAACACACATGAAACTTTCAGCACACAGAGCCTCACAGAACACACAATGCAAAGCAAACAGCATATCAGACACAACACACAATATCCCACACAACACATAAAATACACAGAACAAACAACACACACACAATACACAAAACAGATAAGAATACACACAACACACACATGCAACTGAGAACAGTACGTGGTACATCACGCAACGCACGTGCGGTCACATCACACATGAAACATGAAACAGAAAACTATTCACAGACCACATAACATTCCCAACCACGAACACAACACGCTACACAAAAGACGCCAAACATACAACACACAAAGACACACTCCAAGCGCACAACACCCAACACAGAACCACCCACAACCGCACCAGTCACACAGCACTCCACAAAGACACACAGAACACACACTACAGACAACAAAGTACCCAAACTGCACACATCACATACACAACAGTCACAACACAGAAAGAACGAAACACACAGGAAACACACACACAACCACACAAACACCGCCACGCACATTAAACCAGCACATCACAGACTTCACAGCTAAGGACACACAATAACACAGCACGCAAACATGTAACACAACACAGAATACACACACGATCACACAACCAACACCACAGAACACGCCCTACCGTATGCACAAAAGACAATGTACTTCACACATGACACAAAACTCAACAAACACAAAACATCACAAAAAGGATGCACGACACAAACATAGCACACACGACACACACATTAAAACAAACACATCAGTACATCACCACAACACACAAAATAATACACAAATCGCAGAAAAATACGTCGTGCGACACACACAAGCATCACACACAAATTAAACATCACAACTCAAAGCACACACAACACCCTGCATTAACGTCAGGGCACACAGACCGACGTAACCACTACCTACCACACATAAAGCCACACACAACACACACTCAAGGAATAACCACAGCAAACACAAGTAAACACCCACAAACACAAAGATATGGAGAACACACCCAACTCAACACGCAAACAGCACAACGTATGAAACAACATACCCCACAAACATCACAGGACATAAGGGCTCCCAACCCTCACAAACCACATTTAACCATGTACACACCACACACACAAAATGAGGCACACTACACAAGCAAAACCACATACAGATAACACATCTCACCTCACACACATAACAACCAATCACACACACAAACTTTCAAACACGTATCACAATCACACTCGCAAAACACGCACAACACATGCAAAACCACACCCCAAACTCACAACCAAAAAATAAACGCACGCAGTTCACACACCAAGCACTCCACACACCACTGCACACAGACACCCCACACACATATACACACACGGGCACCGCCACGCAATGCGCACACACACACACAAGAAACGCGGAAAGTAACAAAACAACAGTCACAGGGCACACACCAGACACAACAAAGCACATGTTTCTCATAGAACACAAAAATCACATTTGGGAGAGTATGTGCAGCACACGCAACGAGGCACGCTAAACAAGCACAACCACACACAGACAACACATCTCACATCACATACATGACAAACAACACACACTCAACCACTGAAACACAACCACACACAAATCACAGTCACACACACAAAACACACAAAACTCACAAATCCTTAGGCAAAACGCACATAATCAACAAAGAAGGCAAATGGCACACATTTCACACACTACACACACAACCACGCACAGACACACCACACGTACAGCCTCACACAGGAGAACAACGCAGAACACACACGCAACACAGAAATGAGCAGCACAGTAGTCGCAATACACACACCACACACCCTTCAAGGCACATAACTGCTCACAATACACACGAAAAACGTTCACAGACTACGTACTGCGCACACCAAGAGACATACTAGACAAGCACAACCACACACAGTCAACGCATCTCACATCGTGTGCGTAACTCAAACAGCCACACACACACACACACAAGCTCTCTAACACAGCACACACATCACAATCATACACAAAAAGCTGACACAACACATAGAAATAAATCCACAACTGATGAAAACACATGCAACACACATATAATGCACTACACACAGCACACACAACCACAAGCATACAACACACAGCACGCACAGGCCCACACGCAGACAGCACGAACCAAAACCCACAAACACACACGCAACAAGCACATGCACACAACACGTCTGACACAACGCTAAATCAACGTCACACACAACGCTCAAACTACACAGACCAACCGACATCTACCCAGTATGTAACACACAGCAAGCATATGGACGGCACTCACACAACCCAGAACACAGTACATAACACAACAGACCAAGGAAAGACCAGACCCATTTCACACTAAACATTAGACTGGAAGCCACACACCAAACACACAACATACACAACCGCCAACAGATAACTCATCAAAAAAAGGCAAAACATACAATACACAAAGAACCACTCAACACACACAACACAACTCACAAATAACAGCATCACACATGACACACACACACCCCCAGTGAAAAATACACAGAACCGCGTACTCATCAAGCAGTAAGGAACCTGTACCGCACATATTACGTACAAAATACACACAACACGGACAACACACAACACAGACGAAACAAGCGAGACCCACAGACCAAAGACAGCACAACGCCAAACACACAAGAACACAGCACACACAGCGTATCACAACAGAGAATGCACACAGAATCACAGAAAAGCACCACAAACCACTCCCTACCATATACCAACAACACGTACCGCACACTGCACACACAACAAACCCGAAAAGCACAAAAGAGATCAAGTGTACATAGCCTTCTACTGCAATGTTGACTAAGTTTCCTATATCACATAGGAGCAAGTTGCATGCAAGGGGAAATCAGCGTAGTATTCTCTCAGGGAGGGTCTCCTCAGTGCACGGTGGATTGTTTCCCCAGCAGAGTTTGGCATAAGGCTCTTCTGCAGCAGTTTCTGACACTTTACTACAAGGACATCTTCAGGGCATAGCTTTTACTCCCCAGGACACTCCGGTTCTGTGCGTCCTCTTCTAGCACCCCCAGGAAACAAGGACCTCCCGTATGATTCCAAACCTGTGGACAAAACAGCCACGCACGGAAGGCTTGGCCTCAGTGTGCTTGAATGCAGAAGTCTTAGGACTGCCCTAAAGCATTTAGCTTTAGAATCATAGCAAAGGATTCTTTCTCCCTGCAGCTCACAAAGAGAGAGCTGGGCTGCACGTGGTTAGTTCAGGCTGATGGAGTTCTGGCCCAGAGAAGAGCTTTGTTCTGAGGAACGGATGATCAGCTGAAGGAGTCCCAACGGCATCTTCCCTTAAACGTACTTGCAAGTCCTATTCACAGCACACGTGTCTCTCGGACTTAAGGTGCATCCAGAGAGGACACCATGCACACCTACGTTTGGCCGTTCCACTCTGTATGAGTTAGGAGAAAGTAACTGAAAGTGTTAGATCGTGGAGTTAGAGCTCAGTTACCCCAGAACAATTTCCATTGCAGGTTTGAATTAAGCTTCACTAGCCATACAGAGGAGCTTACTTGACAGAGGCTTCTGGTGCTGCCTGCTTTTCACGTGTTGAACAGAACGCCCATCCGTCCCGCTTCCAGTGCTGTGCAGAAAGCAACTTGCTCTGCCTCTTCCCCTGAGGCTGGGCAGAAGACCGCTTCACAGTACCCTTGTGTCTGGGAGTACAAGTAGACATGAGAAGCTCGCCTTGACACAGCAGTGTGTTTAGCTGTCAGTCTGGATATGTCACTTGCACAGAGACAGCCTCAGAGCCTTCTCTGCAGGACAACAGCTCTGACGCTTAGCGCCCATTCGCCACCAGGCTTTGGGGAAGCTTGCACACACCTCTTGCTGACGTGATGCTGAGGGACTAAAGCCAATGTGCACCTCTTTTTTTCAAAGCTCAGACTGTGGCTTACACACAGTCAGCCCGGCTTACACACCCCCACAGACCAACCTGGGCCTCTCGGAAGCAGCCAGGTAGTAGCCGAAAAAAAGCGGCTTTTTAAACTTCCAAGCTGGATTCATTGTATGCGGGCATTCTTCTGACAGCCAGGCTTCCTCAGCAAGGCCTCACGTTAATGGCCACACAAGCGAGAGTCCACCGCTCAGCGAAAGAGAGCTCCACACAGCAGACCTCACTCAGGCGCTCAGAGTGCAGGCACACAGGACAGACACGGAAAGCACGTTGCAAGCTCACTTTCAGCATCCACTGCAACGACTTCGATGATTCCTTGAATGGGGCATCGCGCACTGCTTTCTTTCACCCACGCAAGCTGAATCCAAAGCCGACTTGCCTCCACTGCTGTTATTTCAGAGCGTCTTCTTCTGTGACTTCCGTGTGGCTCGTGCTAAGGCCTATTCGAAGCCCACTTACGTCTTTGAGATAGAGGGTGTACAGAGAAGACCGCCTTCTTACTGCAAATGTTCACTGTTTCCCATATCACATAGGAGCAAACTGCATGCAAGGCGAAAGCAGCCTAGTATTCTCTCGGGGAGGGTCTCCTCGGTGCACGGTGGATTGTTTCCTCAGCAAAGTCTGGCATAAGGCTCTCCTGCAGCAGTTCCTGACACATTACTACAAAGGCATCTTCAGGGCATGGCTATTAAAGGGACGTCCTCTTTGAGCGCCCTCAGTAATCAAGGCCCTCCCGGAGGATAACAAACCTGTGGAGAAAATGGACAATCACTAGAGGCTCTCTTCAGTGCGCTTGAATGCAGAAGCCTCTCAACACACAAACAGCACATCACACTAAACATCAAAACCCCCACACACCGAGAACATAACTGCACACAATACACATGAACCACGGTCCTCAGAGTAAACACAACACACACAGTGAGGCTCACTGACCATCCATGACCCCACAGAGTACACACCTCACATATCACACTCATTACTCAAAACAGCCAACCACACTCACCACGTGTCAAACACAACCGCACACAGATCACAATCACACATGCAAAACGCACACCACCCCCACAACACATACAAACCCACGTGCAAAACACACACAAACCACAACAAAAAGAACTCCGAATTTATGCAACACACATTTCACAAACTACACACATCACTGCAAACACAAATAATACATACAGCACACAGAGCCTCACAGAATGTGCAATGCCAAACACACAACATATACACGAAGCACATCATTCATGACACACAATCTCACACAACTTGCAAAACACACAGACCACGCAACACACGCACACACGCACAATAGGCAACACACAGAGAATACACTCAACACAAACACAAAACACAGATCAACAGAACCTCATCACACAACACACACAAACATCGCACACAGAAATTAACATCACAACTCATGACACACACAACACCCCGCATTAACAATGCAACACGCACGCGCACAACAATGCGGCCACTGCATAACACACAAAAAGCCACACACAACACATGCTCAAGGAACAACCACGACACACGCAAGTAAACACCCACAAACACGTACATAGAGAACATACAGAACCTCTAAACATGCACACAGCGCAACATAGACAACAACATACACCACAAACACCACAGGACATAAAAGCACACAACTCACACAAACCACAGTTCAATTAGTACACGCAACACACACAATGAGGCACACTACACAACCACAATCACACACAGACAACACATCTCAGGTCACACACTTAACTCAACCGAACAAACACACGACCCTCAAACACAGACGAACACAGATCACCATCACACACGCAAAACACTTGCACCAAATACAAAACCACACGGGAAACACGCAACCAACAAAAACCCCCATAGCGCACATTTCACACACTACAAACCACACACACATTCACGCGCAGACAACGCACACTCATATCCAGGCACGGGCTGCACTGTGCAAAACGCACACACACGAAACCCAAATTGTAACAACACAAGCCACAAGGCACACGCCAGACACATCAAAGCTCATAATTGCTCACAACACACATGAATCCCATTTCGGAGTACACACAGCACACACAATGGGGCATGCTAAACAAGCACAACCACACACAGACAACACATTTCACATCACACGCGTAACAAGCAAACGCCCACACAACCACACAAAAATCACAATCACACATGCAGAACTCACCCCACACACAAGAGATGCCAAACGACGTGCGAAAAATACACAAACCACAACAGAAAGATCACGAAATTTATGGAACACACATTTCACACACTACACACATCACACAAAACACACATGAAACTTTCAGCACACAGAGCCTCACAGAACACACAATGCAAAGCAAACAGCATATCAGACACAACACACAATATCCCACACAACACATAAAATACACAGAACAAACAACACACACACAATACACAAAACAGATAAGAATACACACAACACACACATGCAACTGAGAACAGTACGTGGTACATCACGCAACGCACGTGCGGTCACATCACACATGAAACATGAAACAGAAAACTATTCACAGACCACATAACATTCCCAACCACGAACACAACACGCTACACAAAAGACGCCAAACATACAACACACAAAGACACACTCCAAGCGCACAACACCCAACACAGAACCACCCACAACCGCACCAGTCACACAGCACTCCACAAAGACACACAGAACACACACTACAGACAACAAAGTACCCAAACTGCACACATCACATACACAACAGTCACAACACAGAAAGAACGAAACACACAGGAAACACACACACAACCACACAAACACCGCCACGCACATTAAACCAGCACATCACAGACTTCACAGCTAAGGACACACAATAACACAGCACGCAAACATGTAACACAACACAGAATACACACACGATCACACAACCAACACCACAGAACACGCCCTACCGTATGCACAAAAGACAATGTACTTCACACATGACACAAAACTCAACAAACACAAAACATCACAAAAAGGATGCACGACACAAACATAGCACACACGACACACACATTAAAACAAACACATCAGTACATCACCACAACACACAAAATAATACACAAATCGCAGAAAAATACGTCGTGCGACACACACAAGCATCACACACAAATTAAACATCACAACTCAAAGCACACACAACACCCTGCATTAACGTCAGGGCACACAGACCGACGTAACCACTACCTACCACACATAAAGCCACACACAACACACACTCAAGGAATAACCACAGCAAACACAAGTAAACACCCACAAACACAAAGATATGGAGAACACACCCAACTCAACACGCAAACAGCACAACGTATGAAACAACATACCCCACAAACATCACAGGACATAAGGGCTCCCAACCCTCACAAACCACATTTAACCATGTACACACCACACACACAAAATGAGGCACACTACACAAGCAAAACCACATACAGATAACACATCTCACCTCACACACATAACAACCAATCACACACACAAACTTTCAAACACGTATCACAATCACACTCGCAAAACACGCACAACACATGCAAAACCACACCCCAAACTCACAACCAAAAAATAAACGCACGCAGTTCACACACCAAGCACTCCACACACCACTGCACACAGACACCCCACACACATATACACACACGGGCACCGCCACGCAATGCGCACACACACACACAAGAAACGCGGAAAGTAACAAAACAACAGTCACAGGGCACACACCAGACACAACAAAGCACATGTTTCTCATAGAACACAAAAATCACATTTGGGAGAGTATGTGCAGCACACGCAACGAGGCACGCTAAACAAGCACAACCACACACAGACAACACATCTCACATCACATACATGACAAACAACACACACTCAACCACTGAAACACAACCACACACAAATCACAGTCACACACACAAAACACACAAAACTCACAAATCCTTAGGCAAAACGCACATAATCAACAAAGAAGGCAAATGGCACACATTTCACACACTACACACACAACCACGCACAGACACACCACACGTACAGCCTCACACAGGAGAACAACGCAGAACACACACGCAACACAGAAATGAGCAGCACAGTAGTCGCAATACACACACCACACACCCTTCAAGGCACATAACTGCTCACAATACACACGAAAAACGTTCACAGACTACGTACTGCGCACACCAAGAGACATACTAGACAAGCACAACCACACACAGTCAACGCATCTCACATCGTGTGCGTAACTCAAACAGCCACACACACACACACACAAGCTCTCTAACACAGCACACACATCACAATCATACACAAAAAGCTGACACAACACATAGAAATAAATCCACAACTGATGAAAACACATGCAACACACATATAATGCACTACACACAGCACACACAACCACAAGCATACAACACACAGCACGCACAGGCCCACACGCAGACAGCACGAACCAAAACCCACAAACACACACGCAACAAGCACATGCACACGACACGTCTGACACAACGCTAAATCAACGTCACACACAACGCTCAAACTACACAGACCAACCGACATCTACCCAGTATGTAACACACAGCAAGCATATGGACGGCACTCACACAACCCAGAACACAGTACATAACACAACAGACCAAGGAAAGACCAGACCCATTTCACACTAAACATTAGACTGGAAGCCACACACCAAACACACAACATACACAACCGCCAACAGATAACTCATCAAAAAAAGGCAAAACATACAATACACAAAGAACCACTCAACACACACAACACAACTCACAAATAACAGCATCACACATGACACACACACACCCCCAGTGAAAAATACACAGAACCGCGTACTCATCAAGCAGTAAGGAACCTGTACCGCACATATTACGTACAAAATACACACAACACGGACAACACACAACACAGACGAAACAAGCGAGACCCACAGACCAAAGACAGCACAACGCCAAACACACAAGAACACAGCACACACAGCGTATCACAACAGAGAATGCACACAGAATCACAGAAAAGCACCACAAACCACTCCCTACCATATACCAACAACACGTACCGCACACTGCACACACAACAAACCCGAAAAGCACAAAAGAGATCAAGTGTACATAGCCTTCTACTGCAATGTTGACTAAGTTTCCTATATCACATAGGAGCAAGTTGCATGCAAGGGGAAATCAGCGTAGTATTCTCTCAGGGAGGGTCTCCTCAGTGCACGGTGGATTGTTTCCCCAGCAGAGTTTGGCATAAGGCTCTTCTGCAGCAGTTTCTGACACTTTACTACAAGGACATCTTCAGGGCATAGCTTTTACTCCCCAGGACACTCCGGTTCTGTGCGTCCTCTTCTAGCACCCCCAGGAAACAAGGACCTCCCGTATGATTCCAAACCTGTGGACAAAACAGCCACGCACGGAAGGCTTGGCCTCAGTGTGCTTGAATGCAGAAGTCTTAGGACTGCCCTAAAGCATTTAGCTTTAGAATCA
>NW_026644981.1:0-44015 GCF_030020395.1 Manis pentadactyla | reverse complement strand
GTGTAAAAACGCAGTTTGTACAACTGCTGTTCCTACTGAATGCATTTGACATCTTAGCAAAAGTTCTCTTCTCAGAATTCATATTTAAGATGGGAAATACGGAAAATATTTAGTATGGAAAATTTTTTTGACATGTGGACTCTGGGGACATGCACTGGCTTTTTCCATAACCCTGCATAACGTCATCTTGACTCAGATTTCTGGCCGGAATAGTGTGAACAGTACCAAGTGTAAAAGTTTCTTTTAAGTCAGAGTAAAGTACGTGAAGAGGCTAAGACCACAATTAAAGCGAAAGACAACACTGGGTTCACATCACACGCTTCCGTTCCTTAAAGCCAGGACACCTCGGGAAACGAATTAAGCTCACTGGGTGTGTGACTCCCTCACTGGGAATATAGGGAGAGTAAAACCCTCCTTCCTTGGTGTAAAGATTGTGAGGATTGAAGTAAACAATACATCCAAAATGCCTCGTAAGGAGCACGGCGCTTGCATTGTCGGGTGTAACTGTCATCCGAGATGCGAGCTTGAGCAGAGCTTGTATTCATGGCAACGACTGTGGGAGGCGGTCATTCGCCATGATTCCGAGCCTGGCGCCGCAGCATAAAGGGCAGTCGCGACTGCTGCCTCTCGCTACAGAAGTGCCCAGAGAGGTACAGGCTGCATTCTTCTTTAAGATTCTTTTAAGGAAAAAGTGTTATTTTATCATTTTTCTTAACCTTCACACCGAAGGCATTCTCTCCCTAAAAAGAAGTGTAAAGTATTTTCAAAAATGGTTCTTAGCAGGTTTATTTTGCTAGGATTCTTGCCCTGTGGCTGGGCGTTCTACTTGGGACAATATATAAGGTCAAGTAGCAGTGTATTCGTTTTGAGTTCTTCGGACAGATACCAGCTCTCGATTATTTATGCAATAAGCAGGCTTAGTCCTATAATACACTAGCTTTATGCTGGCGTATGTGTTTCCATAAACGACTTTTTCCCTATCTCACTGTTTAGTATTTATAGAAATGAATGTGTTACTGCTGATGATTAAAACTAGTAAGTGTAGAAAGGAGGATTTTAATGGTATCAAAGGCTTGCTCTGTCACCATGTCTCTCTTCTTATTCATCATTTCCCCCTTTTTTTACTTTTAAATCGCAAGAAAGATTATTTTCTGAAACCATTTACTCTGTAAGCCTTAGAAATTAAGAGAAAGAAACAAAATCTTTTTATGCATAATTTCCGAAAGACAAAGTGGTTAGGGATCAAATGATACAAATTGTATTTCCTTTTTCTAAGGAAACCTTTATAGAGGAAAATATTCTTTCTTTTCCTCACTCACGATTGTTTCGACTGTTCAGGGAATTAAACCTTTAATTTAAGTTTCCGATTTCCCTAACAATCCTTTTCTCATTCTATGAAATCCTGGAGTCAGAAGAGATAAGAATACACGGAACGCTGTTAGAAAGTATTATATTTTTAATGCGAAAAACAAAAATGCAAACAATGACTTTGTCAGGTCAATTCTGGAAAGCAAAATAATCTTTTCCTTTTTTGACAAACGAACATTTTCCTATATGAATAAATCTTAACTCGGTCAAAATTATACCTGTTAAAATAAAAGCTTAATTGACTGAATCCGTGAAATTTAATCAAAAGCGACCCATGCAGGGGAGCATAAAACGGTTTTGCCCGATTCCTTCCTAGTGTTTTAGGGTGTAAAAACGCAGTTTGTACAACTGCTGTTCCTACTGAATGCATTTGACATCTTAGCAAAAGTTCTCTTCTCAGAATTCATATTTAAGATGGGAAATACGGAAAATATTTAGTATGGAAAATTTTTTTGACATGTGGACTCTGGGGACATGCACTGGCTTTTTCCATAACCCTGCATAACGTCATCTTGACTCAGATTTCTGGCCGGAATAGTGTGAACAGTACCAAGTGTAAAAGTTTCTTTTAAGTCAGAGTAAAGTACGTGAAGAGGCTAAGACCACAATTAAAGCGAAAGACAACACTGGGTTCACATCACACGCTTCCGTTCCTTAAAGCCAGGACACCTCGGGAAACGAATTAAGCTCACTGGGTGTGTGACTCCCTCACTGGGAATATAGGGAGAGTAAAACCCTCCTTCCTTGGTGTAAAGATTGTGAGGATTGAAGTAAACAATACATCCAAAATGCCTCGTAAGGAGCACGGCGCTTGCATTGTCGGGTGTAACTGTCATCCGAGATGCGAGCTTGAGCAGAGCTTGTATTCATGGCAACGACTGTGGGAGGCGGTCATTCGCCATGATTCCGAGCCTGGCGCCGCAGCATAAAGGGCAGTCGCGACTGCTGCCTCTCGCTACAGAAGTGCCCAGAGAGGTACAGGCTGCATTCTTCTTTAAGATTCTTTTAAGGAAAAAGTGTTATTTTATCATTTTTCTTAACCTTCACACCGAAGGCATTCTCTCCCTAAAAAGAAGTGTAAAGTATTTTCAAAAATGGTTCTTAGCAGGTTTATTTTGCTAGGATTCTTGCCCTGTGGCTGGGCGTTCTACTTGGGACAATATATAAGGTCAAGTAGCAGTGTATTCGTTTTGAGTTCTTCCGGACAGATACCAGCTCTCGATTATTTATGCAATAAGCAGGCTTAGTCCTATAATACACTAGCTTTATGCTGGCGTATGTGTTTCCATAAACGACTTTTTCCCTATCTCACTGTTTAGTATTTATAGAAATGAATGTGTTACTGCTGATGATTAAAACTAGTAAGTGTAGAAAGGAGGATTTTAATGGTATCAAAGGCTTGCTCTGTCACCATGTCTCTCTTCTTATTCATCATTTCCCCCTTTTTTTACTTTTAAATCGCAAGAAAGATTATTTTCTGAAACCATTTACTCTGTAAGCCTTAGAAATTAAGAGAAAAGAAACAAAATCTTTTTATGCATAATTTCCGAAAGACAAAGTGGTTAGGGATCAAATGATACAAATTGTATTTCCTTTTTCTAAGGAAACCTTTATAGAGGAAAATATTCTTTCTTTTCCTCACTCACGATTGTTTCGACTGTTCAGGGAATTAAACCTTTAATTTAAGTTTCCGATTTCCCTAACAATCCTTTTCTCATTCTATGAAATCCTGGAGTCAGAAGAGATAAGAATACACGGAACGCTGTTAGAAAGTATTATATTTTTAATGCGAAAAACAAAAATGCAAACAATGACTTTGTCAGGTCAATTCTGGAAAGCAAAATAATCTTTTCCTTTTTTGACAAACGAACATTTTCCTATATGAATAAATCTTAACTCGGTCAAAATTATACCTGTTAAAATAAAAGCTTAATTGACTGAATCCGTGAAATTTAATCAAAAGCGACCCATGCAGGGGAGCATAAAACGGTTTTGCCCGATTCCTTCCTAGTGTTTTAGGGTGTAAAAACGCAGTTTGTACAACTGCTGTTCCTACTGAATGCATTTGACATCTTAGCAAAAGTTCTCTTCTCAGAATTCATATTTAAGATGGGAAATACGGAAAATATTTAGTATGGAAAATTTTTTTGACATGTGGACTCTGGGGACATGCACTGGCTTTTTCCATAACCCTGCATAACGTCATCTTGACTCAGATTTCTGGCCGGAATAGTGTGAACAGTACCAAGTGTAAAAGTTTCTTTTAAGTCAGAGTAAAGTACGTGAAGAGGCTAAGACCACAATTAAAGCGAAAGACAACACTGGGTTCACATCACACGCTTCCGTTCCTTAAAGCCAGGACACCTCGGGAAACGAATTAAGCTCACTGGGTGTGTGACTCCCTCACTGGGAATATAGGGAGAGTAAAACCCTCCTTCCTTGGTGTAAAGATTGTGAGGATTGAAGTAAACAATACATCCAAAATGCCTCGTAAGGAGCACGGCGCTTGCATTGTCGGGTGTAACTGTCATCCGAGATGCGAGCTTGAGCAGAGCTTGTATTCATGGCAACGACTGTGGGAGGCGGTCATTCGCCATGATTCCGAGCCTGGCGCCGCAGCATAAAGGGCAGTCGCGACTGCTGCCTCTCGCTACAGAAGTGCCCAGAGAGGTACAGGCTGCATTCTTCTTTAAGATTCTTTTAAGGAAAAAGTGTTATTTTATCATTTTTCTTAACCTTCACACCGAAGGCATTCTCTCCCTAAAAAGAAGTGTAAAGTATTTTCAAAAATGGTTCTTAGCAGGTTTATTTTGCTAGGATTCTTGCCCTGTGGCTGGGCGTTCTACTTGGGACAATATATAAGGTCAAGTAGCAGTGTATTCGTTTTGAGTTCTTCCGGACAGATACCAGCTCTCGATTATTTATGCAATAAGCAGGCTTAGTCCTATAATACACTAGCTTTATGCTGGCGTATGTGTTTCCATAAACGACTTTTTCCCTATCTCACTGTTTAGTATTTATAGAAATGAATGTGTTACTGCTGATGATTAAAACTAGTAAGTGTAGAAAGGAGGATTTTAATGGTATCAAAGGCTTGCTCTGTCACCATGTCTCTCTTCTTATTCATCATTTCCCCCTTTTTTTACTTTTAAATCGCAAGAAAGATTATTTTCTGAAACCATTTACTCTGTAAGCCTTAGAAATTAAGAGAAAAGAAACAAAATCTTTTTATGCATAATTTCCGAAAGACAAAGTGGTTAGGGATCAAATGATACAAATTGTATTTCCTTTTTCTAAGGAAACCTTTATAGAGGAAAATATTCTTTCTTTTCCTCACTCACGATTGTTTCGACTGTTCAGGGAATTAAACCTTTAATTTAAGTTTCCGATTTCCCTAACAATCCTTTTCTCATTCTATGAAATCCTGGAGTCAGAAGAGATAAGAATACACGGAACGCTGTTAGAAAGTATTATATTTTTAATGCGAAAAACAAAAATGCAAACAATGACTTTGTCAGGTCAATTCTGGAAAGCAAAATAATCTTTTCCTTTTTTGACAAACGAACATTTTCCTATATGAATAAATCTTAACTCGGTCAAAATTATACCTGTTAAAATAAAAGCTTAATTGACTGAATCCGTGAAATTTATTCAAGAGCGACCCATGCAGGGGAGCATAAAACGGTTTTGCCCGATTCCTTCCTAGTGTTTTAGGGTGTAAAAACGCAGTTTGTACAACTGCTGTTCCTACTGAATGCATTTGACATCTTAGCAAAAGTTCTCTTCTCAGAATTCATATTTAAGATGGGAAATACGGAAAATATTTAGTATGGAAAATTTTTTTGACATGTGGACTCTGGGGACATGCACTGGCTTTTTCCATAACCCTGCATAACGTCATCTTGACTCAGATTTCTGGCCGGAATAGTGTGAACAGTACCAAGTGTAAAAGTTTCTTTTAAGTCAGAGTAAAGTACGTGAAGAGGCTAAGACCACAATTAAAGCGAAAGACAACACTGGGTTCACATCACACGCTTCCGTTCCTTAAAGCCAGGACACCTCGGGAAACGAATTAAGCTCACTGGGTGTGTGACTCCCTCACTGGGAATATAGGGAGAGTAAAACCCTCCTTCCTTGGTGTAAAGATTGTGAGGATTGAAGTAAACAATACATCCAAAATGCCTCGTAAGGAGCACGGCGCTTGCATTGTCGGGTGTAACTGTCATCCGAGATGCGAGCTTGAGCAGAGCTTGTATTCATGGCAACGACTGTGGGAGGCGGTCATTCGCCATGATTCCGAGCCTGGCGCCGCAGCATAAAGGGCAGTCGCGACTGCTGCCTCTCGCTACAGAAGTGCCCAGAGAGGTACAGGCTGCATTCTTCTTTAAGATTCTTTTAAGGAAAAAGTGTTATTTTATCATTTTTCTTAACCTTCACACCGAAGGCATTCTCTCCCTAAAAAGAAGTGTAAAGTATTTTCAAAAATGGTTCTTAGCAGGTTTATTTTGCTAGGATTCTTGCCCTGTGGCTGGGCGTTCTACTTGGGACAATATATAAGGTCAAGTAGCAGTGTATTCGTTTTGAGTTCTTCCGGACAGATACCAGCTCTCGATTATTTATGCAATAAGCAGGCTTAGTCCTATAATACACTAGCTTTATGCTGGCGTATGTGTTTCCATAAACGACTTTTTCCCTATCTCACTGTTTAGTATTTATAGAAATGAATGTGTTACTGCTGATGATTAAAACTAGTAAGTGTAGAAAGGAGGATTTTAATGGTATCAAAGGCTTGCTCTGTCACCATGTCTCTCTTCTTATTCATCATTTCCCCCTTTTTTTACTTTTAAATCGCAAGAAAGATTATTTTCTGAAACCATTTACTCTGTAAGCCTTAGAAATTAAGAGAAAAGAAACAAAATCTTTTTATGCATAATTTCCGAAAGACAAAGTGGTTAGGGATCAAATGATACAAATTGTATTTCCTTTTTCTAAGGAAACCTTTATAGAGGAAAATATTCTTTCTTTTCCTCACTCACGATTGTTTCGACTGTTCAGGGAATTAAACCTTTAATTTAAGTTTCCGATTTCCCTAACAATCCTTTTCTCATTCTATGAAATCCTGGAGTCAGAAGAGATAAGAATACACGGAACGCTGTTAGAAAGTATTATATTTTTAATGCGAAAAACAAAAATGCAAACAATGACTTTGTCAGGTCAATTCTGGAAAGCAAAATAATCTTTTCCTTTTTTGACAAACGAACATTTTCCTATATGAATAAATCTTAACTCGGTCAAAATTATACCTGTTAAAATAAAAGCTTAATTGACTGAATCCGTGAAATTTAATCAAAAGCGACCCATGCAGGGGAGCATAAAACGGTTTTGCCCGATTCCTTCCTAGTGTTTTAGGGTGTAAAAACGCAGTTTGTACAACTGCTGTTCCTACTGAATGCATTTGACATCTTAGCAAAAGTTCTCTTCTCAGAATTCATATTTAAGATGGGAAATACGGAAAATATTTAGTATGGAAAATTTTTTTGACATGTGGACTCTGGGGACATGCACTGGCTTTTTCCATAACCCTGCATAACGTCATCTTGACTCAGATTTCTGGCCGGAATAGTGTGAACAGTACCAAGTGTAAAAGTTTCTTTTAAGTCAGAGTAAAGTACGTGAAGAGGCTAAGACCACAATTAAAGCGAAAGACAACACTGGGTTCACATCACACGCTTCCGTTCCTTAAAGCCAGGACACCTCGGGAAACGAATTAAGCTCACTGGGTGTGTGACTCCCTCACTGGGAATATAGGGAGAGTAAAACCCTCCTTCCTTGGTGTAAAGATTGTGAGGATTGAAGTAAACAATACATCCAAAATGCCTCGTAAGGAGCACGGCGCTTGCATTGTCGGGTGTAACTGTCATCCGAGATGCGAGCTTGAGCAGAGCTTGTATTCATGGCAACGACTGTGGGAGGCGGTCATTCGCCATGATTCCGAGCCTGGCGCCGCAGCATAAAGGGCAGTCGCGACTGCTGCCTCTCGCTACAGAAGTGCCCAGAGAGGTACAGGCTGCATTCTTCTTTAAGATTCTTTTAAGGAAAAAGTGTTATTTTATCATTTTTCTTAACCTTCACACCGAAGGCATTCTCTCCCTAAAAAGAAGTGTAAAGTATTTTCAAAAATGGTTCTTAGCAGGTTTATTTTGCTAGGATTCTTGCCCTGTGGCTGGGCGTTCTACTTGGGACAATATATAAGGTCAAGTAGCAGTGTATTCGTTTTGAGTTCTTCCGGACAGATACCAGCTCTCGATTATTTATGCAATAAGCAGGCTTAGTCCTATAATACACTAGCTTTATGCTGGCGTATGTGTTTCCATAAACGACTTTTTCCCTATCTCACTGTTTAGTATTTATAGAAATGAATGTGTTACTGCTGATGATTAAAACTAGTAAGTGTAGAAAGGAGGATTTTAATGGTATCAAAGGCTTGCTCTGTCACCATGTCTCTCTTCTTATTCATCATTTCCCCCTTTTTTTACTTTTAAATCGCAAGAAAGATTATTTTCTGAAACCATTTACTCTGTAAGCCTTAGAAATTAAGAGAAAAGAAACAAAATCTTTTTATGCATAATTTCCGAAAGACAAAGTGGTTAGGGATCAAATGATACAAATTGTATTTCCTTTTTCTAAGGAAACCTTTATAGAGGAAAATATTCTTTCTTTTCCTCACTCACGATTGTTTCGACTGTTCAGGGAATTAAACCTTTAATTTAAGTTTCCGATTTCCCTAACAATCCTTTTCTCATTCTATGAAATCCTGGAGTCAGAAGAGATAAGAATACACGGAACGCTGTTAGAAAGTATTATATTTTTAATGCGAAAAACAAAAATGCAAACAATGACTTTGTCAGGTCAATTCTGGAAAGCAAAATAATCTTTTCCTTTTTTGACAAACGAACATTTTCCTATATGAATAAATCTTAACTCGGTCAAAATTATACCTGTTAAAATAAAAGCTTAATTGACTGAATCCGTGAAATTTAATCAAAAGCGACCCATGCAGGGGAGCATAAAACGGTTTTGCCCGATTCCTTCCTAGTGTTTTAGGGTGTAAAAACGCAGTTTGTACAACTGCTGTTCCTACTGAATGCATTTGACATCTTAGCAAAAGTTCTCTTCTCAGAATTCATATTTAAGATGGGAAATACGGAAAATATTTAGTATGGAAAATTTTTTTGACATGTGGACTCTGGGGACATGCACTGGCTTTTTCCATAACCCTGCATAACGTCATCTTGACTCAGATTTCTGGCCGGAATAGTGTGAACAGTACCAAGTGTAAAAGTTTCTTTTAAGTCAGAGTAAAGTACGTGAAGAGGCTAAGACCACAATTAAAGCGAAAGACAACACTGGGTTCACATCACACGCTTCCGTTCCTTAAAGCCAGGACACCTCGGGAAACGAATTAAGCTCACTGGGTGTGTGACTCCCTCACTGGGAATATAGGGAGAGTAAAACCCTCCTTCCTTGGTGTAAAGATTGTGAGGATTGAAGTAAACAATACATCCAAAATGCCTCGTAAGGAGCACGGCGCTTGCATTGTCGGGTGTAACTGTCATCCGAGATGCGAGCTTGAGCAGAGCTTGTATTCATGGCAACGACTGTGGGAGGCGGTCATTCGCCATGATTCCGAGCCTGGCGCCGCAGCATAAAGGGCAGTCGCGACTGCTGCCTCTCGCTACAGAAGTGCCCAGAGAGGTACAGGCTGCATTCTTCTTTAAGATTCTTTTAAGGAAAAAGTGTTATTTTATCATTTTTCTTAACCTTCACACCGAAGGCATTCTCTCCCTAAAAAGAAGTGTAAAGTATTTTCAAAAATGGTTCTTAGCAGGTTTATTTTGCTAGGATTCTTGCCCTGTGGCTGGGCGTTCTACTTGGGACAATATATAAGGTCAAGTAGCAGTGTATTCGTTTTGAGTTCTTCCGGACAGATACCAGCTCTCGATTATTTATGCAATAAGCAGGCTTAGTCCTATAATACACTAGCTTTATGCTGGCGTATGTGTTTCCATAAACGACTTTTTCCCTATCTCACTGTTTAGTATTTATAGAAATGAATGTGTTACTGCTGATGATTAAAACTAGTAAGTGTAGAAAGGAGGATTTTAATGGTATCAAAGGCTTGCTCTGTCACCATGTCTCTCTTCTTATTCATCATTTCCCCCTTTTTTTACTTTTAAATCGCAAGAAAGATTATTTTCTGAAACCATTTACTCTGTAAGCCTTAGAAATTAAGAGAAAAGAAACAAAATCTTTTTATGCATAATTTCCGAAAGACAAAGTGGTTAGGGATCAAATGATACAAATTGTATTTCCTTTTTCTAAGGAAACCTTTATAGAGGAAAATATTCTTTCTTTTCCTCACTCACGATTGTTTCGACTGTTCAGGGAATTAAACCTTTAATTTAAGTTTCCGATTTCCCTAACAATCCTTTTCTCATTCTATGAAATCCTGGAGTCAGAAGAGATAAGAATACACGGAACGCTGTTAGAAAGTATTATATTTTTAATGCGAAAAACAAAAATGCAAACAATGACTTTGTCAGGTCAATTCTGGAAAGCAAAATAATCTTTTCCTTTTTTGACAAACGAACATTTTCCTATATGAATAAATCTTAACTCGGTCAAAATTATACCTGTTAAAATAAAAGCTTAATTGACTGAATCCGTGAAATTTAATCAAAAGCGACCCATGCAGGGGAGCATAAAACGGTTTTGCCCGATTCCTTCCTAGTGTTTTAGGGTGTAAAAACGCAGTTTGTACAACTGCTGTTCCTACTGAATGCATTTGACATCTTAGCAAAAGTTCTCTTCTCAGAATTCATATTTAAGATGGGAAATACGGAAAATATTTAGTATGGAAAATTTTTTTGACATGTGGACTCTGGGGACATGCACTGGCTTTTTCCATAACCCTGCATAACGTCATCTTGACTCAGATTTCTGGCCGGAATAGTGTGAACAGTACCAAGTGTAAAAGTTTCTTTTAAGTCAGAGTAAAGTACGTGAAGAGGCTAAGACCACAATTAAAGCGAAAGACAACACTGGGTTCACATCACACGCTTCCGTTCCTTAAAGCCAGGACACCTCGGGAAACGAATTAAGCTCACTGGGTGTGTGACTCCCTCACTGGGAATATAGGGAGAGTAAAACCCTCCTTCCTTGGTGTAAAGATTGTGAGGATTGAAGTAAACAATACATCCAAAATGCCTCGTAAGGAGCACGGCGCTTGCATTGTCGGGTGTAACTGTCATCCGAGATGCGAGCTTGAGCAGAGCTTGTATTCATGGCAACGACTGTGGGAGGCGGTCATTCGCCATGATTCCGAGCCTGGCGCCGCAGCATAAAGGGCAGTCGCGACTGCTGCCTCTCGCTACAGAAGTGCCCAGAGAGGTACAGGCTGCATTCTTCTTTAAGATTCTTTTAAGGAAAAAGTGTTATTTTATCATTTTTCTTAACCTTCACACCGAAGGCATTCTCTCCCTAAAAAGAAGTGTAAAGTATTTTCAAAAATGGTTCTTAGCAGGTTTATTTTGCTAGGATTCTTGCCCTGTGGCTGGGCGTTCTACTTGGGACAATATATAAGGTCAAGTAGCAGTGTATTCGTTTTGAGTTCTTCCGGACAGATACCAGCTCTCGATTATTTATGCAATAAGCAGGCTTAGTCCTATAATACACTAGCTTTATGCTGGCGTATGTGTTTCCATAAACGACTTTTTCCCTATCTCACTGTTTAGTATTTATAGAAATGAATGTGTTACTGCTGATGATTAAAACTAGTAAGTGTAGAAAGGAGGATTTTAATGGTATCAAAGGCTTGCTCTGTCACCATGTCTCTCTTCTTATTCATCATTTCCCCCTTTTTTTACTTTTAAATCGCAAGAAAGATTATTTTCTGAAACCATTTACTCTGTAAGCCTTAGAAATTAAGAGAAAAGAAACAAAATCTTTTTATGCATAATTTCCGAAAGACAAAGTGGTTAGGGATCAAATGATACAAATTGTATTTCCTTTTTCTAAGGAAACCTTTATAGAGGAAAATATTCTTTCTTTTCCTCACTCACGATTGTTTCGACTGTTCAGGGAATTAAACCTTTAATTTAAGTTTCCGATTTCCCTAACAATCCTTTTCTCATTCTATGAAATCCTGGAGTCAGAAGAGATAAGAATACACGGAACGCTGTTAGAAAGTATTATATTTTTAATGCGAAAAACAAAAATGCAAACAATGACTTTGTCAGGTCAATTCTGGAAAGCAAAATAATCTTTTCCTTTTTTGACAAACGAACATTTTCCTATATGAATAAATCTTAACTCGGTCAAAATTATACCTGTTAAAATAAAAGCTTAATTGACTGAATCCGTGAAATTTAATCAAAAGCGACCCATGCAGGGGAGCATAAAACGGTTTTGCCCGATTCCTTCCTAGTGTTTTAGGGTGTAAAAACGCAGTTTGTACAACTGCTGTTCCTACTGAATGCATTTGACATCTTAGCAAAAGTTCTCTTCTCAGAATTCATATTTAAGATGGGAAATACGGAAAATATTTAGTATGGAAAATTTTTTTGACATGTGGACTCTGGGGACATGCACTGGCTTTTTCCATAACCCTGCATAACGTCATCTTGACTCAGATTTCTGGCCGGAATAGTGTGAACAGTACCAAGTGTAAAAGTTTCTTTTAAGTCAGAGTAAAGTACGTGAAGAGGCTAAGACCACAATTAAAGCGAAAGACAACACTGGGTTCACATCACACGCTTCCGTTCCTTAAAGCCAGGACACCTCGGGAAACGAATTAAGCTCACTGGGTGTGTGACTCCCTCACTGGGAATATAGGGAGAGTAAAACCCTCCTTCCTTGGTGTAAAGATTGTGAGGATTGAAGTAAACAATACATCCAAAATGCCTCGTAAGGAGCACGGCGCTTGCATTGTCGGGTGTAACTGTCATCCGAGATGCGAGCTTGAGCAGAGCTTGTATTCATGGCAACGACTGTGGGAGGCGGTCATTCGCCATGATTCCGAGCCTGGCGCCGCAGCATAAAGGGCAGTCGCGACTGCTGCCTCTCGCTACAGAAGTGCCCAGAGAGGTACAGGCTGCATTCTTCTTTAAGATTCTTTTAAGGAAAAAGTGTTATTTTATCATTTTTCTTAACCTTCACACCGAAGGCATTCTCTCCCTAAAAAGAAGTGTAAAGTATTTTCAAAAATGGTTCTTAGCAGGTTTATTTTGCTAGGATTCTTGCCCTGTGGCTGGGCGTTCTACTTGGGACAATATATAAGGTCAAGTAGCAGTGTATTCGTTTTGAGTTCTTCCGGACAGATACCAGCTCTCGATTATTTATGCAATAAGCAGGCTTAGTCCTATAATACACTAGCTTTATGCTGGCGTATGTGTTTCCATAAACGACTTTTTCCCTATCTCACTGTTTAGTATTTATAGAAATGAATGTGTTACTGCTGATGATTAAAACTAGTAAGTGTAGAAAGGAGGATTTTAATGGTATCAAAGGCTTGCTCTGTCACCATGTCTCTCTTCTTATTCATCATTTCCCCCTTTTTTTACTTTTAAATCGCAAGAAAGATTATTTTCTGAAACCATTTACTCTGTAAGCCTTAGAAATTAAGAGAAAAGAAACAAAATCTTTTTATGCATAATTTCCGAAAGACAAAGTGGTTAGGGATCAAATGATACAAATTGTATTTCCTTTTTCTAAGGAAACCTTTATAGAGGAAAATATTCTTTCTTTTCCTCACTCACGATTGTTTCGACTGTTCAGGGAATTAAACCTTTAATTTAAGTTTCCGATTTCCCTAACAATCCTTTTCTCATTCTATGAAATCCTGGAGTCAGAAGAGATAAGAATACACGGAACGCTGTTAGAAAGTATTATATTTTTAATGCGAAAAACAAAAATGCAAACAATGACTTTGTCAGGTCAATTCTGGAAAGCAAAATAATCTTTTCCTTTTTTGACAAACGAACATTTTCCTATATGAATAAATCTTAACTCGGTCAAAATTATACCTGTTAAAATAAAAGCTTAATTGACTGAATCCGTGAAATTTAATCAAAAGCGACCCATGCAGGGGAGCATAAAACGGTTTTGCCCGATTCCTTCCTAGTGTTTTAGGGTGTAAAAACGCAGTTTGTACAACTGCTGTTCCTACTGAATGCATTTGACATCTTAGCAAAAGTTCTCTTCTCAGAATTCATATTTAAGATGGGAAATACGGAAAATATTTAGTATGGAAAATTTTTTTGACATGTGGACTCTGGGGACATGCACTGGCTTTTTCCATAACCCTGCATAACGTCATCTTGACTCAGATTTCTGGCCGGAATAGTGTGAACAGTACCAAGTGTAAAAGTTTCTTTTAAGTCAGAGTAAAGTACGTGAAGAGGCTAAGACCACAATTAAAGCGAAAGACAACACTGGGTTCACATCACACGCTTCCGTTCCTTAAAGCCAGGACACCTCGGGAAACGAATTAAGCTCACTGGGTGTGTGACTCCCTCACTGGGAATATAGGGAGAGTAAAACCCTCCTTCCTTGGTGTAAAGATTGTGAGGATTGAAGTAAACAATACATCCAAAATGCCTCGTAAGGAGCACGGCGCTTGCATTGTCGGGTGTAACTGTCATCCGAGATGCGAGCTTGAGCAGAGCTTGTATTCATGGCAACGACTGTGGGAGGCGGTCATTCGCCATGATTCCGAGCCTGGCGCCGCAGCATAAAGGGCAGTCGCGACTGCTGCCTCTCGCTACAGAAGTGCCCAGAGAGGTACAGGCTGCATTCTTCTTTAAGATTCTTTTAAGGAAAAAGTGTTATTTTATCATTTTTCTTAACCTTCACACCGAAGGCATTCTCTCCCTAAAAAGAAGTGTAAAGTATTTTCAAAAATGGTTCTTAGCAGGTTTATTTTGCTAGGATTCTTGCCCTGTGGCTGGGCGTTCTACTTGGGACAATATATAAGGTCAAGTAGCAGTGTATTCGTTTTGAGTTCTTCCGGACAGATACCAGCTCTCGATTATTTATGCAATAAGCAGGCTTAGTCCTATAATACACTAGCTTTATGCTGGCGTATGTGTTTCCATAAACGACTTTTTCCCTATCTCACTGTTTAGTATTTATAGAAATGAATGTGTTACTGCTGATGATTAAAACTAGTAAGTGTAGAAAGGAGGATTTTAATGGTATCAAAGGCTTGCTCTGTCACCATGTCTCTCTTCTTATTCATCATTTCCCCCTTTTTTTACTTTTAAATCGCAAGAAAGATTATTTTCTGAAACCATTTACTCTGTAAGCCTTAGAAATTAAGAGAAAAGAAACAAAATCTTTTTATGCATAATTTCCGAAAGACAAAGTGGTTAGGGATCAAATGATACAAATTGTATTTCCTTTTTCTAAGGAAACCTTTATAGAGGAAAATATTCTTTCTTTTCCTCACTCACGATTGTTTCGACTGTTCAGGGAATTAAACCTTTAATTTAAGTTTCCGATTTCCCTAACAATCCTTTTCTCATTCTATGAAATCCTGGAGTCAGAAGAGATAAGAATACACGGAACGCTGTTAGAAAGTATTATATTTTTAATGCGAAAAACAAAAATGCAAACAATGACTTTGTCAGGTCAATTCTGGAAAGCAAAATAATCTTTTCCTTTTTTGACAAACGAACATTTTCCTATATGAATAAATCTTAACTCGGTCAAAATTATACCTGTTAAAATAAAAGCTTAATTGACTGAATCCGTGAAATTTAATCAAAAGCGACCCATGCAGGGGAGCATAAAACGGTTTTGCCCGATTCCTTCCTAGTGTTTTAGGGTGTAAAAACGCAGTTTGTACAACTGCTGTTCCTACTGAATGCATTTGACATCTTAGCAAAAGTTCTCTTCTCAGAATTCATATTTAAGATGGGAAATACGGAAAATATTTAGTATGGAAAATTTTTTTGACATGTGGACTCTGGGGACATGCACTGGCTTTTTCCATAACCCTGCATAACGTCATCTTGACTCAGATTTCTGGCCGGAATAGTGTGAACAGTACCAAGTGTAAAAGTTTCTTTTAAGTCAGAGTAAAGTACGTGAAGAGGCTAAGACCACAATTAAAGCGAAAGACAACACTGGGTTCACATCACACGCTTCCGTTCCTTAAAGCCAGGACACCTCGGGAAACGAATTAAGCTCACTGGGTGTGTGACTCCCTCACTGGGAATATAGGGAGAGTAAAACCCTCCTTCCTTGGTGTAAAGATTGTGAGGATTGAAGTAAACAATACATCCAAAATGCCTCGTAAGGAGCACGGCGCTTGCATTGTCGGGTGTAACTGTCATCCGAGATGCGAGCTTGAGCAGAGCTTGTATTCATGGCAACGACTGTGGGAGGCGGTCATTCGCCATGATTCCGAGCCTGGCGCCGCAGCATAAAGGGCAGTCGCGACTGCTGCCTCTCGCTACAGAAGTGCCCAGAGAGGTACAGGCTGCATTCTTCTTTAAGATTCTTTTAAGGAAAAAGTGTTATTTTATCATTTTTCTTAACCTTCACACCGAAGGCATTCTCTCCCTAAAAAGAAGTGTAAAGTATTTTCAAAAATGGTTCTTAGCAGGTTTATTTTGCTAGGATTCTTGCCCTGTGGCTGGGCGTTCTACTTGGGACAATATATAAGGTCAAGTAGCAGTGTATTCGTTTTGAGTTCTTCCGGACAGATACCAGCTCTCGATTATTTATGCAATAAGCAGGCTTAGTCCTATAATACACTAGCTTTATGCTGGCGTATGTGTTTCCATAAACGACTTTTTCCCTATCTCACTGTTTAGTATTTATAGAAATGAATGTGTTACTGCTGATGATTAAAACTAGTAAGTGTAGAAAGGAGGATTTTAATGGTATCAAAGGCTTGCTCTGTCACCATGTCTCTCTTCTTATTCATCATTTCCCCCTTTTTTTACTTTTAAATCGCAAGAAAGATTATTTTCTGAAACCATTTACTCTGTAAGCCTTAGAAATTAAGAGAAAAGAAACAAAATCTTTTTATGCATAATTTCCGAAAGACAAAGTGGTTAGGGATCAAATGATACAAATTGTATTTCCTTTTTCTAAGGAAACCTTTATAGAGGAAAATATTCTTTCTTTTCCTCACTCACGATTGTTTCGACTGTTCAGGGAATTAAACCTTTAATTTAAGTTTCCGGTTTCCCTAACAATCCTTTTCTCATTCTATGAAATCCTGGAGTCAGAAGAGATAAGAATACACGGAACGCTGTTAGAAAGTATTATATTTTTAATGCGAAAAACAAAAATGCAAACAATGACTTTGTCAGGTCAATTCTGGAAAGCAAAATAATCTTTTCCTTTTTTGACAAACGAACATTTTCCTATATGAATAAATCTTAACTCGGTCAAAATTATACCTGTTAAAATAAAAGCTTAATTGACTGAATCCGTGAAATTTAATCAAAAGCGACCCATGCAGGGGAGCATAAAACGGTTTTGCCCGATTCCTTCCTAGTGTTTTAGGGTGTAAAAACGCAGTTTGTACAACTGCTGTTCCTACTGAATGCATTTGACATCTTAGCAAAAGTTCTCTTCTCAGAATTCATATTTAAGATGGGAAATACGGAAAATATTTAGTATGGAAAATTTTTTTGACATGTGGACTCTGGGGACATGCACTGGCTTTTTCCATAACCCTGCATAACGTCATCTTGACTCAGATTTCTGGCCGGAATAGTGTGAACAGTACCAAGTGTAAAAGTTTCTTTTAAGTCAGAGTAAAGTACGTGAAGAGGCTAAGACCACAATTAAAGCGAAAGACAACACTGGGTTCACATCACACGCTTCCGTTCCTTAAAGCCAGGACACCTCGGGAAACGAATTAAGCTCACTGGGTGTGTGACTCCCTCACTGGGAATATAGGGAGAGTAAAACCCTCCTTCCTTGGTGTAAAGATTGTGAGGATTGAAGTAAACACTACATCCAAAATGCCTCGTAAGGAGCACGGCGCTTGCATTGTCGGGTGTAACTGTCATCCGAGATGCGAGCTTGAGCAGAGCTTGTATTCATGGCAACGACTGTGGGAGGCGGTCATTCGCCATGATTCCGAGCCTGGCGCCGCAGCATAAAGGGCAGTCGCGACTGCTGCCTCTCGCTACAGAAGTGCCCAGAGAGGTACAGGCTGCATTCTTCTTTAAGATTCTTTTAAGGAAAAAGTGTTATTTTATCATTTTTCTTAACCTTCACACCGAAGGCATTCTCTCCCTAAAAAGAAGTGTAAAGTATTTTCAAAAATGGTTCTTAGAAGGTTTATTTTGCTAGGATTCTTGCCCTGTGGCTGGGCGTTCTACTTGGGACAATATATAAGGTCAAGTAGCAGTGTATTCGTTTTGAGTTCTTCCGGACAGATACCAGCTCTCGATTATTTATGCAATAAGCAGGCTTAGTCCTATAATACACTAGCTTTATGCTGGCGTATGTGTTTCCATAAACGACTTTTTCCCTATCTCACTGTTTAGTATTTATAGAAATGAATGTGTTACTGCTGATGATTAAAACTAGTAAGTGTAGAAAGGAGGATTTTAATGGTATCAAAGGCTTGCTCTGTCACCATGTCTCTCTTCTTATTCATCATTTCCCCCTTTTTTTACTTTTAAATCGCAAGAAAGATTATTTTCTGAAACCATTTACTCTGTAAGCCTTAGAAATTAAGAGAAAAGAAACAAAATCTTTTTATGCATAATTTCCGAAAGACAAAGTGGTTAGGGATCAAATGATACAAATTGTATTTCCTTTTTCTAAGGAAACCTTTATAGAGGAAAATATTCTTTCTTTTCCTCACTCACGATTGTTTCGACTGTTCAGGGAATTAAACCTTTAATTTAAGTTTCCGATTTCCCTAACAATCCTTTTCTCATTCTATGAAATCCTGGAGTCAGAAGAGATAAGAATACACGGAACGCTGTTAGAAAGTATTATATTTTTAATGCGAAAAACAAAAATGCAAACAATGACTTTGTCAGGTCAATTCTGGAAAGCAAAATAATCTTTTCCTTTTTTGACAAACGAACATTTTCCTATATGAATAAATCTTAACTCGGTCAAAATTATACCTGTTAAAATAAAAGCTTAATTGACTGAATCCGTGAAATTTAATCAAAAGCGACCCATGCAGGGGAGCATAAAACGGTTTTGCCCGATTCCTTCCTAGTGTTTTAGGGTGTAAAAACGCAGTTTGTACAACTGCTGTTCCTACTGAATGCATTTGACATCTTAGCAAAAGTTCTCTTCTCAGAATTCATATTTAAGATGGGAAATACGGAAAATATTTAGTATGGAAAATTTTTTTGACATGTGGACTCTGGGGACATGCACTGGCTTTTTCCATAACCCTGCATAACGTCATCTTGACTCAGATTTCTGGCCGGAATAGTGTGAACAGTACCAAGTGTAAAAGTTTCTTTTAAGTCAGAGTAAAGTACGTGAAGAGGCTAAGACCACAATTAAAGCGAAAGACAACACTGGGTTCACATCACACGCTTCCGTTCCTTAAAGCCAGGACACCTCGGGAAACGAATTAAGCTCACTGGGTGTGTGACTCCCTCACTGGGAATATAGGGAGAGTAAAACCCTCCTTCCTTGGTGTAAAGATTGTGAGGATTGAAGTAAACAATACATCCAAAATGCCTCGTAAGGAGCACGGCGCTTGCATTGTCGGGTGTAACTGTCATCCGAGATGCGAGCTTGAGCAGAGCTTGTATTCATGGCAACGACTGTGGGAGGCGGTCATTCGCCATGATTCCGAGCCTGGCGCCGCAGCATAAAGGGCAGTCGCGACTGCTGCCTCTCGCTACAGAAGTGCCCAGAGAGGTACAGGCTGCATTCTTCTTTAAGATTCTTTTAAGGAAAAAGTGTTATTTTATCATTTTTCTTAACCTTCACACCGAAGGCATTCTCTCCCTAAAAAGAAGTGTAAAGTATTTTCAAAAATGGTTCTTAGAAGGTTTATTTTGCTAGGATTCTTGCCCTGTGGCTGGGCGTTCTACTTGGGACAATATATAAGGTCAAGTAGCAGTGTATTCGTTTTGAGTTCTTCCGGACAGATACCAGCTCTCGATTATTTATGCAATAAGCAGGCTTAGTCCTATAATACACTAGCTTTATGCTGGCGTATGTGTTTCCATAAACGACTTTTTCCCTATCTCACTGTTTAGTATTTATAGAAATGAATGTGTTACTGCTGATGATTAAAACTAGTAAGTGTAGAAAGGAGGATTTTAATGGTATCAAAGGCTTGCTCTGTCACCATGTCTCTCTTCTTATTCATCATTTCCCCCTCTTTTTACTTTTAAATCGCAAGAAAGATTATTTTCTGAAACCATTTACTCTGTAAGCCTTAGAAATTAAGAGAAAAGAAACAAAATCTTTTTATGCATAATTTCCGAAAGACAAAGTGGTTAGGGATCAAATGATACAAATTGTATTTCCTTTTTCTAAGGAAACCTTTATAGAGGAAAATATTCTTTCTTTTCCTCACTCACGATTGTTTCGACTGTTCAGGGAATTAAACCTTTAATTTAAGTTTCCGATTTCCCTAACAATCCTTTTCTCATTCTATGAAATCCTGGAGTCAGAAGAGATAAGAATACACGGAACGCTGTTAGAAAGTATTATATTTTTAATGCGAAAAACAAAAATGCAAACAATGACTTTGTCAGGTCAATTCTGGAAAGCAAAATAATCTTTTCCTTTTTTGACAAACGAACATTTTCCTATATGAATAAATCTTAACTCGGTCAAAATTATACCTGTTAAAATAAAAGCTTAATTGACTGAATCCGTGAAATTTAATCAAAAGCGACCCATGCAGGGGAGCATAAAACGGTTTTGCCCGATTCCTTCCTAGTGTTTTAGGGTGTAAAAACGCAGTTTGTACAACTGCTGTTCCTACTGAATGCATTTGACATCTTAGCAAAAGTTCTCTTCTCAGAATTCATATTTAAGATGGGAAATACGGAAAATATTTAGTATGGAAAATTTTTTTGACATGTGGACTCTGGGGACATGCATTGGCTTTTTCCATAACCCTGCATAACGTCATCTTGACTCAGATTTCTGGCCGGAATAGTGTGAACAGTACCAAGTGTAAAAGTTTCTTTTAAGTCAGAGTAAAGTACGTGAAGAGGCTAAGACCACAATTAAAGCGAAAGACAACACTGGGTTCACATCACACGCTTCCGTTCCTTAAAGCCAGGACACCTCGGGAAACGAATTAAGCTCACTGGGTGTGTGACTCCCTCACTGGGAATACAGGGAGAGTAAAACCCTCCTTCCTTGGTGTAAAGATTGTGAGGATTGAAGTAAACACTACATCCAAAATGCCTCGTAAGGAGCACGGCGCTTGCATTGTCGGGTGTAACTGTCATCCGAGATGCGAGCTTGAGCAGAGCTTGTATTCATGGCAACGACTGTGGGAGGCGGTCATTCGCCATGATTCCGAGCCTGGCGCCGCAGCATAAAGGGCAGTCGCGACTGCTGCCTCTCGCTACAGAAGTGCCCAGAGAGGTACAGGCTGCATTCTTCTTTAAGATTCTTTTAAGGAAAAAGTGTTATTTTATCATTTTTCTTAACCTTCACACCGAAGGCATTCTCTCCCTAAAAAGAAGTGTAAAGTATTTTCAAAAATGGTTCTTAGAAGGTTTATTTTGCTAGGATTCTTGCCCTGTGGCTGGGCGTTCTACTTGGGACAATATATAAGGTCAAGTAGCAGTGTATTCGTTTTGAGTTCTTCCGGACAGATACCAGCTCTCGATTATTTATGCAATAAGCAGGCTTAGTCCTATAATACACTAGCTTTATGCTGGCGTATGTGTTTCCATAAACGACTTTTTCCCTATCTCACTGTTTAGTATTTATAGAAATGAATGTGTTACTGCTGATGATTAAAACTAGTAAGTGTAGAAAGGAGGATTTTAATGGTATCAAAGGCTTGCTCTGTCACCATGTCTCTCTTCTTATTCATCATTTCCCCCTCTTTTTACTTTTAAATCGCAAGAAAGATTATTTTCTGAAACCATTTACTCTGTAAGCCTTAGAAATTAAGAGAAAAGAAACAAAATCTTTTTATGCATAATTTCCGAAAGACAAAGTGGTTAGGGATCAAATGATACAAATTGTATTTCCTTTTTCTAAGGAAACCTTTATAGAGGAAAATATTCTTTCTTTTCCTCACTCACGATTGTTTCGACTGTTCAGGGAATTAAACCTTTAATTTAAGTTTCCGATTTCCCTAACAATCCTTTTCTCATTCTATGAAATCCTGGAGTCAGAAGAGATAAGAATACACGGAACGCTGTTAGAAAGTATTATATTTTTAATGCGAAAAACAAAAATGCAAACAATGACTTTGTCAGGTCAATTCTGGAAAGCAAAATAATCTTTTCCTTTTTTGACAAACGAACATTTTCCTATATGAATAAATCTTAACTCGGTCAAAATTATACCTGTTAAAATAAAAGCTTAATTGACTGAATCCGTGAAATTTAATCAAAAGCGACCCATGCAGGGGAGCATAAAACGGTTTTGCCCGATTCCTTCCTAGTGTTTTAGGGTGTAAAAACGCAGTTTGTACAACTGCTGTTCCTACTGAATGCATTTGACATCTTAGCAAAAGTTCTCTTCTCAGAATTCATATTTAAGATGGGAAATACGGAAAATATTTAGTATGGAAAATTTTTTTGACATGTGGACTCTGGGGACATGCACTGGCTTTTTCCATAACCCTGCATAACGTCATCTTGACTCAGATTTCTGGCCGGAATAGTGTGAACAGTACCAAGTGTAAAAGTTTCTTTTAAGTCAGAGTAAAGTACGTGAAGAGGCTAAGACCACAATTAAAGCGAAAGACAACACTGGGTTCACATCACACGCTTCCGTTCCTTAAAGCCAGGACACCTCGGGAAACGAATTAAGCTCACTGGGTGTGTGACTCCCTCACTGGGAATACAGGGAGAGTAAAACCCTCCTTCCTTGGTGTAAAGATTGTGAGGATTGAAGTAAACAATACATCCAAAATGCCTCGTAAGGAGCACGGCGCTTGCATTGTCGGGTGTAACTGTCATCCGAGATGCGAGCTTGAGCAGAGCTTGTATTCATGGCAACGACTGTGGGAGGCGGTCATTCGCCATGATTCCGAGCCTGGCGCCGCAGCATAAAGGGCAGTCGCGACTGCTGCCTCTCGCTACAGAAGTGCCCAGAGAGGTACAGGCTGCATTCTTCTTTAAGATTCTTTTAAGGAAAAAGTGTTATTTTATCATTTTTCTTAACCTTCACACCGAAGGCATTCTCTCCCTAAAAAGAAGTGTAAAGTATTTTCAAAAATGGTTCTTAGCAGGTTTATTTTGCTAGGATTCTTGCCCTGTGGCTGGGCGTTCTACTTGGGACAATATATAAAGTCAAGTAGCAGTGTATTCGTTTTGAGTTCTTCCGGACAGATACCAGCTCTCGATTATTTATGCAATAAGCAGGCTTAGTCCTATAATACACTAGCTTTATGCTGGCGTATGTGTTTCCATAAACGACTTTTTCCCTATCTCACTGTTTAGTATTTATAGAAATGAATGTGTTACTGCTGATGATTAAAACTAGTAAGTGTAGAAAGGAGGATTTTAATGGTATCAAAGGCTTGCTCTGTCACCATGTCTCTCTTCTTATTCATCATTTCCCCCTTTTTTTACTTTTAAATCGCAAGAAAGATTATTTTCTGAAACCATTTACTCTGTAAGCCTTAGAAATTAAGAGAAAAGAAACAAAATCTTTTTATGCATAATTTCCGAAAGACAAAGTGGTTAGGGATCAAATGATACAAATTGTATTTCCTTTTTCTAAGGAAACCTTTATAGAGGAAAATATTCTTTCTTTTCCTCACTCACGATTGTTTCGACTGTTCAGGGAATTAAACCTTTAATTTAAGTTTCCGATTTCCCTAACAATCCTTTTCTCATTCTATGAAATCCTGGAGTCAGAAGAGATAAGAATACACGGAACGCTGTTAGAAAGTATTATATTTTTAATGCGAAAAACAAAAATGCAAACAATGACTTTGTCAGGTCAATTCTGGAAAGCAAAATAATCTTTTCCTTTTTTGACAAACGAACATTTTCCTATATGAATAAATCTTAACTCGGTCAAAATTATACCTGTTAAAATAAAAGCTTAATTGACTGAATCCGTGAAATTTAATCAAAAGCGACCCATGCAGGGGAGCATAAAACGGTTTTGCCCGATTCCTTCCTAGTGTTTTAGGGTGTAAAAACGCAGTTTGTACAACTGCTGTTCCTACTGAATGCATTTGACATCTTAGCAAAAGTTCTCTTCTCAGAATTCATATTTAAGATGGGAAATACGGAAAATATTTAGTATGGAAAATTTTTTTGACATGTGGACTCTGGGGACATGCACTGGCTTTTTCCATAACCCTGCATAACGTCATCTTGACTCAGATTTCTGGCCGGAATAGTGTGAACAGTACCTAGTGTAAAAGTTTCTTTTAAGTCAGAGTAAAGTACGTGAAGAGGCTAAGACCACAATTAAAGCGAAAGACAACACTGGGTTCACATCACACGCTTCCGTTCCTTAAAGCCAGGACACCTCGGGAAACGAATTAAGCTCACTGGGTGTGTGACTCCCTCACTGGGAATATAGGGAGAGTAAAACCCTCCTTCCTTGGTGTAAAGATTGTGAGGATTGAAGTAAACAATACATCCAAAATGCCTCGTAAGGAGCACGGCGCTTGCATTGTCGGGTGTAACTGTCATCCGAGATGCGAGCTTGAGCAGAGCTTGTATTCATGGCAACGACTGTGGGAGGCGGTCATTCGCCATGATTCCGAGCCTGGCGCCGCAGCATAAAGGGCAGTCGCGACTGCTGCCTCTCGCTACAGAAGTGCCCAGAGAGGTACAGGCTGCATTCTTCTTTAAGATTCTTTTAAGGAAAAAGTGTTATTTTATCATTTTTCTTAACCTTCACACCGAAGGCATTCTCTCCCTAAAAAGAAGTGTAAAGTATTTTCAAAAATGGTTCTTAGCAGGTTTATTTTGCTAGGATTCTTGCCCTGTGGCTGGGCGTTCTACTTGGGACAATATATAAGGTCAAGTAGCAGTGTATTCGTTTTGAGTTCTTCCGGACAGATACCAGCTCTCGATTATTTATGCAATAAGCAGGCTTAGTCCTATAATACACTAGCTTTATGCTGGCGTATGTGTTTCCATAAACGACTTTTTCCCTATCTCACTGTTTAGTATTTATAGAAATGAATGTGTTACTGCTGATGATTAAAACTAGTAAGTGTAGAAAGGAGGATTTTAATGGTATCAAAGGCTTGCTCTGTCACCATGTCTCTCTTCTTATTCATCATTTCCCCCTTTTTTTACTTTTAAATCGCAAGAAAGATTATTTTCTGAAACCATTTACTCTGTAAGCCTTAGAAATTAAGAGAAAAGAAACAAAATCTTTTTATGCATAATTTCCGAAAGACAAAGTGGTTAGGGATCAAATGATACAAATTGTATTTCCTTTTTCTAAGGAAACCTTTATAGAGGAAAATATTCTTTCTTTTCCTCACTCACGATTGTTTCGACTGTTCAGGGAATTAAACCTTTAATTTAAGTTTCCGATTTCCCTAACAATCCTTTTCTCATTCTATGAAATCCTGGAGTCAGAAGAGATAAGAATACACGGAACGCTGTTAGAAAGTATTATATTTTTAATGCGAAAAACAAAAATGCAAACAATGACTTTGTCAGGTCAATTCTGGAAAGCAAAATAATCTTTTCCTTTTTTGACAAACGAACATTTTCCTATATGAATAAATCTTAACTCGGTCAAAATTATACCTGTTAAAATAAAAGCTTAATTGACTGAATCCGTGAAATTTAATCAAAAGCGACCCATGCAGGGGAGCATAAAACGGTTTTGCCCGATTCCTTCCTAGTGTTTTAGGGTGTAAAAACGCAGTTTGTACAACTGCTGTTCCTACTGAATGCATTTGACATCTTAGCAAAAGTTCTCTTCTCAGAATTCATATTTAAGATGGGAAATACGGAAAATATTTAGTATGGAAAATTTTTTTGACATGTGGACTCTGGGGACATGCATTGGCTTTTTCCATAACCCTGCATAACGTCATCTTGACTCAGATTTCTGGCCGGAATAGTGTGAACAGTACCTAGTGTAAAAGTTTCTTTTAAGTCAGAGTAAAGTACGTGAAGAGGCTAAGACCACAATTAAAGCGAAAGACAACACTGGGTTCACATCACACGCTTCCGTTCCTTAAAGCCAGGACACCTCGGGAAACGAATTAAGCTCACTGGGTGTGTGACTCCCTCACTGGGAATATAGGGAGAGTAAAACCCTCCTTCCTTGGTGTAAAGATTGTGAGGATTGAAGTAAACAATACATCCAAAATGCCTCGTAAGGAGCACGGCGCTTGCATTGTCGGGTGTAACTGTCATCCGAGATGCGAGCTTGAGCAGAGCTTGTATTCATGGCAACGACTGTGGGAGGCGGTCATTCGCCATGATTCCGAGCCTGGCGCCGCAGCATAAAGGGCAGTCGCGACTGCTGCCTCTCGCTACAGAAGTGCCCAGAGAGGTACAGGCTGCATTCTTCTTTAAGATTCTTTTAAGGAAAAAGTGTTATTTTATCATTTTTCTTAACCTTCACACCGAAGGCATTCTCTCCCTAAAAAGAAGTGTAAAGTATTTTCAAAAATGGTTCTTAGAAGGTTTATTTTGCTAGGATTCTTGCCCTGTGGCTGGGCGTTCTACTTGGGACAATATATAAGGTCAAGTAGCAGTGTATTCGTTTTGAGTTCTTCCGGACAGATACCAGCTCTCGATTATTTATGCAATAAGCAGGCTTAGTCCTATAATACACTAGCTTTATGCTGGCGTATGTGTTTCCATAAACGACTTTTTCCCTATCTCACTGTTTAGTATTTATAGAAATGAATGTGTTACTGCTGATGATTAAAACTAGTAAGTGTAGAAAGGAGGATTTTAATGGTATCAAAGGCTTGCTCTGTCACCATGTCTCTCTTCTTATTCATCATTTCCCCCTTTTTTTACTTTTAAATCGCAAGAAAGATTATTTTCTGAAACCATTTACTCTGTAAGCCTTAGAAATTAAGAGAAAAGAAACAAAATCTTTTTATGCATAATTTCCGAAAGACAAAGTGGTTAGGGATCAAATGATACAAATTGTATTTCCTTTTTCTAAGGAAACCTTTATAGAGGAAAATATTCTTTCTTTTCCTCACTCACGATTGTTTCGACTGTTCAGGGAATTAAACCTTTAATTTAAGTTTCCGATTTCCCTAACAATCCTTTTCTCATTCTATGAAATCCTGGAGTCAGAAGAGATAAGAATACACGGAACGCTGTTAGAAAGTATTATATTTTTAATGCGAAAAACAAAAATGCAAACAATGACTTTGTCAGGTCAATTCTGGAAAGCAAAATAATCTTTTCCTTTTTTGACAAACGAACATTTTCCTATATGAATAAATCTTAACTCGGTCAAAATTATACCTGTTAAAATAAAAGCTTAATTGACTGAATCCGTGAAATTTAATCAAAAGCGACCCATGCAGGGGAGCATAAAACGGTTTTGCCCGATTCCTTCCTAGTGTTTTAGGGTGTAAAAACGCAGTTTGTACAACTGCTGTTCCTACTGAATGCATTTGACATCTTAGCAAAAGTTCTCTTCTCAGAATTCATATTTAAGATGGGAAATACGGAAAATATTTAGTATGGAAAATTTTTTTGACATGTGGACTCTGGGGACATGCACTGGCTTTTTCCATAACCCTGCATAACGTCATCTTGACTCAGATTTCTGGCCGGAATAGTGTGAACAGTACCAAGTGTAAAAGTTTCTTTTAAGTCAGAGTAAAGTACGTGAAGAGGCTAAGACCACAATTAAAGCGAAAGACAACACTGGGTTCACATCACACGCTTCCGTTCCTTAAAGCCAGGACACCTCGGGAAACGAATTAAGCTCACTGGGTGTGTGACTCCCTCACTGGGAATATAGGGAGAGTAAAACCCTCCTTCCTTGGTGTAAAGATTGTGAGGATTGAAGTAAACAATACATCCAAAATGCCTCGTAAGGAGCACGGCGCTTGCATTGTCGGGTGTAACTGTCATCCGAGATGCGAGCTTGAGCAGAGCTTGTATTCATGGCAACGACTGTGGGAGGCGGTCATTCGCCATGATTCCGAGCCTGGCGCCGCAGCATAAAGGGCAGTCGCGACTGCTGCCTCTCGCTACAGAAGTGCCCAGAGAGGTACAGGCTGCATTCTTCTTTAAGATTCTTTTAAGGAAAAAGTGTTATTTTATCATTTTTCTTAACCTTCACACCGAAGGCATTCTCTCCCTAAAAAGAAGTGTAAAGTATTTTCAAAAATGGTTCTTAGAAGGTTTATTTTGCTAGGATTCTTGCCCTGTGGCTGGGCGTTCTACTTGGGACAATATATAAGGTCAAGTAGCAGTGTATTCGTTTTGAGTTCTTCCGGACAGATACCAGCTCTCGATTATTTATGCAATAAGCAGGCTTAGTCCTATAATACACTAGCTTTATGCTGGCGTATGTGTTTCCATAAACGACTTTTTCCCTATCTCACTGTTTAGTATTTATAGAAATGAATGTGTTACTGCTGATGATTAAAACTAGTAAGTGTAGAAAGGAGGATTTTAATGGTATCAAAGGCTTGCTCTGTCACCATGTCTCTCTTCTTATTCATCATTTCCCCCTTTTTTTACTTTTAAATCGCAAGAAAGATTATTTTCTGAAACCATTTACTCTGTAAGCCTTAGAAATTAAGAGAAAAGAAACAAAATCTTTTTATGCATAATTTCCGAAAGACAAAGTGGTTAGGGATCAAATGATACAAATTGTATTTCCTTTTTCTAAGGAAACCTTTATAGAGGAAAATATTCTTTCTTTTCCTCACTCACGATTGTTTCGACTGTTCAGGGAATTAAACCTTTAATTTAAGTTTCCGATTTCCCTAACAATCCTTTTCTCATTCTATGAAATCCTGGAGTCAGAAGAGATAAGAATACACGGAACGCTGTTAGAAAGTATTATATTTTTAATGCGAAAAACAAAAATGCAAACAATGACTTTGTCAGGTCAATTCTGGAAAGCAAAATAATCTTTTCCTTTTTTGACAAACGAACATTTTCCTATATGAATAAATCTTAACTCGGTCAAAATTATACCTGTTAAAATAAAAGCTTAATTGACTGAATCCGTGAAATTTATTCAAGAGCGACCCATGCAGGGGAGCATAAAACGGTTTTGCCCGATTCCTTCCTAGTGTTTTAGGGTGTAAAAACGCAGTTTGTACAACTGCTGTTCCTACTGAATGCATTTGACATCTTAGCAAAAGTTCTCTTCTCAGAATTCATATTTAAGATGGGAAATACGGAAAATATTTAGTATGGAAAATTTTTTTGACATGTGGACTCTGGGGACATGCATTGGCTTTTTCCATAACCCTGCATAACGTCATCTTGACTCAGATTTCTGGCCGGAATAGTGTGAACAGTACCAAGTGTAAAAGTTTCTTTTAAGTCAGAGTAAAGTACGTGAAGAGGCTAAGACCACAATTAAAGCGAAAGACAACACTGGGTTCACATCACACGCTTCCGTTCCTTAAAGCCAGGACAACTCGGGAAACGAATTAAGCTCACTGGGTGTGTGACTCCCTCACTGGGAATATAGGGAGAGTAAAACCCTCCTTCCTTGGTGTAAAGATTGTGAGGATTGAAGTAAACAATACATCCAAAATGCCTCGTAAGGAGCACGGCGCTTGCATTGTCGGGTGTAACTGTCATCCGAGATGCGAGCTTGAGCAGAGCTTGTATTCATGGCAACGACTGTGGGAGGCGGTCATTCGCCATGATTCCGAGCCTGGCGCCGCAGCATAAAGGGCAGTCGCGACTGCTGCCTCTCGCTACAGAAGTGCCCAGAGAGGTACAGGCTGCATTCTTCTTTAAGATTCTTTTAAGGAAAAAGTGTTATTTTATCATTTTTCTTAACCTTCACACCGAAGGCATTCTCTCCCTAAAAAGAAGTGTAAAGTATTTTCAAAAATGGTTCTTAGCAGGTTTATTTTGCTAGGATTCTTGCCCTGTGGCTGGGCGTTCTACTTGGGACAATATATAAGGTCAAGTAGCAGTGTATTCGTTTTGAGTTCTTCCGGACAGATACCAGCTCTCGATTATTTATGCAATAAGCAGGCTTAGTCCTATAATACACTAGCTTTATGCTGGCGTATGTGTTTCCATAAACGACTTTTTCCCTATCTCACTGTTTAGTATTTATAGAAATGAATGTGTTACTGCTGATGATTAAAACTAGTAAGTGTAGAAAGGAGGATTTTAATGGTATCAAAGGCTTGCTCTGTCACCATGTCTCTCTTCTTATTCATCATTTCCCCCTTTTTTTACTTTTAAATCGCAAGAAAGATTATTTTCTGAAACCATTTACTCTGTAAGCCTTAGAAATTAAGAGAAAAGAAACAAAATCTTTTTATGCATAATTTCCGAAAGACAAAGTGGTTAGGGATCAAATGATACAAATTGTATTTCCTTTTTCTAAGGAAACCTTTATAGAGGAAAATATTCTTTCTTTTCCTCACTCACGATTGTTTCGACTGTTCAGGGAATTAAACCTTTAATTTAAGTTTCCGATTTCCCTAACAATCCTTTTCTCATTCTATGAAATCCTGGAGTCAGAAGAGATAAGAATACACGGAACGCTGTTAGAAAGTATTATATTTTTAATGCGAAAAACAAAAATGCAAACAATGACTTTGTCAGGTCAATTCTGGAAAGCAAAATAATCTTTTCCTTTTTTGACAAACGAACATTTTCCTATATGAATAAATCTTAACTCGGTCAAAATTATACCTGTTAAAATAAAAGCTTAATTGACTGAATCCGTGAAATTTAATCAAAAGCGACCCATGCAGGGGAGCATAAAACGGTTTTGCCCGATTCCTTCCTAGTGTTTTAGGGTGTAAAAACGCAGTTTGTACAACTGCTGTTCCTACTGAATGCATTTGACATCTTAGCAAAAGTTCTCTTCTCAGAATTCATATTTAAGATGGGAAATACGGAAAATATTTAGTATGGAAAATTTTTTTGACATGTGGACTCTGGGGACATGCACTGGCTTTTTCCATAACCCTGCATAACGTCATCTTGACTCAGATTTCTGGCCGGAATAGTGTGAACAGTACCAAGTGTAAAAGTTTCTTTTAAGTCAGAGTAAAGTACGTGAAGAGGCTAAGACCACAATTAAAGCGAAAGACAACACTGGGTTCACATCACATGCTTCCGTTCCTTAAAGCCAGGACACCTCGGGAAACGAATTAAGCTCACTGGGTGTGTGACTCCCTCACTGGGAATATAGGGAGAGTAAAACCCTCCTTCCTTGGTGTAAAGATTGTGAGGATTGAAGTAAACAATACATCCAAAATGCCTCGTAAGGAGCACGGCGCTTGCATTGTCGGGTGTAACTGTCATCCGAGATGCGAGCTTGAGCAGAGCTTGTATTCATGGCAACGACTGTGGGAGGCGGTCATTCGCCATGATTCCGAGCCTGGCGCCGCAGCATAAAGGGCAGTCGCGACTGCTGCCTCTCGCTACAGAAGTGCCCAGAGAGGTACAGGCTGCATTCTTCTTTAAGATTCTTTTAAGGAAAAAGTGTTATTTTATCATTTTTCTTAACCTTCACACCGAAGGCATTCTCTCCCTAAAAAGAAGTGTAAAGTATTTTCAAAAATGGTTCTTAGCAGGTTTATTTTGCTAGGATTCTTGCCCTGTGGCTGGGCGTTCTACTTGGGACAATATATAAGGTCAAGTAGCAGTGTATTCGTTTTGAGTTCTTCCGGACAGATACCAGCTCTCGATTATTTATGCAATAAGCAGGCTTAGTCCTATAATACACTAGCTTTATGCTGGCGTATGTGTTTCCATAAACGACTTTTTCCCTATCTCACTGTTTAGTATTTATAGAAATGAATGTGTTACTGCTGATGATTAAAACTAGTAAGTGTAGAAAGGAGGATTTTAATGGTATCAAAGGCTTGCTCTGTCACCATGTCTCTCTTCTTATTCATCATTTCCCCCTTTTTTTACTTTTAAATCGCAAGAAAGATTATTTTCTGAAACCATTTACTCTGTAAGCCTTAGAAATTAAGAGAAAAGAAACAAAATCTTTTTATGCATAATTTCCGAAAGACAAAGTGGTTAGGGATCAAATGATACAAATTGTATTTCCTTTTTCTAAGGAAACCTTTATAGAGGAAAATATTCTTTCTTTTCCTCACTCACGATTGTTTCGACTGTTCAGGGAATTAAACCTTTAATTTAAGTTTCCGATTTCCCTAACAATCCTTTTCTCATTCTATGAAATCCTGGAGTCAGAAGAGATAAGAATACACGGAACGCTGTTAGAAAGTATTATATTTTTAATGCGAAAAACAAAAATGCAAACAATGACTTTGTCAGGTCAATTCTGGAAAGCAAAATAATCTTTTCCTTTTTTGACAAACGAACATTTTCCTATATGAATAAATCTTAACTCGGTCAAAATTATACCTGTTAAAATAAAAGCTTAATTGACTGAATCCGTGAAATTTAATCAAAAGCGACCCATGCAGGGGAGCATAAAACGGTTTTGCCCGATTCCTTCCTAGTGTTTTAGGGTGTAAAAACGCAGTTTGTACAACTGCTGTTCCTACTGAATGCATTTGACATCTTAGCAAAAGTTCTCTTCTCAGAATTCATATTTAAGATGGGAAATACGGAAAATATTTAGTATGGAAAATTTTTTTGACATGTGGACTCTGGGGACATGCACTGGCTTTTTCCATAACCCTGCATAACGTCATCTTGACTCAGATTTCTGGCCGGAATAGTGTGAACAGTACCAAGTGTAAAAGTTTCTTTTAAGTCAGAGTAAAGTACGTGAAGAGGCTAAGACCACAATTAAAGCGAAAGACAACACTGGGTTCACATCACACGCTTCCGTTCCTTAAAGCCAGGACACCTCGGGAAACGAATTAAGCTCACTGGGTGTGTGACTCCCTCACTGGGAATATAGGGAGAGTAAAACCCTCCTTCCTTGGTGTAAAGATTGTGAGGATTGAAGTAAACAATACATCCAAAATGCCTCGTAAGGAGCACGGCGCTTGCATTGTCGGGTGTAACTGTCATCCGAGATGCGAGCTTGAGCAGAGCTTGTATTCATGGCAACGACTGTGGGAGGCGGTCATTCGCCATGATTCCGAGCCTGGCGCCGCAGCATAAAGGGCAGTCGCGACTGCTGCCTCTCGCTACAGAAGTGCCCAGAGAGGTACAGGCTGCATTCTTCTTTAAGATTCTTTTAAGGAAAAAGTGTTATTTTATCATTTTTCTTAACCTTCACACCGAAGGCATTCTCTCCCTAAAAAGAAGTGTAAAGTATTTTCAAAAATGGTTCTTAGCAGGTTTATTTTGCTAGGATTCTTGCCCTGTGGCTGGGCGTTCTACTTGGGACAATATATAAGGTCAAGTAGCAGTGTATTCGTTTTGAGTTCTTCCGGACAGATACCAGCTCTCGATTATTTATGCAATAAGCAGGCTTAGTCCTATAATACACTAGCTTTATGCTGGCGTATGTGTTTCCATAAACGACTTTTTCCCTATCTCACTGTTTAGTATTTATAGAAATGAATGTGTTACTGCTGATGATTAAAACTAGTAAGTGTAGAAAGGAGGATTTTAATGGTATCAAAGGCTTGCTCTGTCACCATGTCTCTCTTCTTATTCATCATTTCCCCCTTTTTTTACTTTTAAATCGCAAGAAAGATTATTTTCTGAAACCATTTACTCTGTAAGCCTTAGAAATTAAGAGAAAAGAAACAAAATCTTTTTATGCATAATTTCCGAAAGACAAAGTGGTTAGGGATCAAATGATACAAATTGTATTTCCTTTTTCTAAGGAAACCTTTATAGAGGAAAATATTCTTTCTTTTCCTCACTCACGATTGTTTCGACTGTTCAGGGAATTAAACCTTTAATTTAAGTTTCCGATTTCCCTAACAATCCTTTTCTCATTCTATGAAATCCTGGAGTCAGAAGAGATAAGAATACACGGAACGCTGTTAGAAAGTATTATATTTTTAATGCGAAAAACAAAAATGCAAACAATGACTTTGTCAGGTCAATTCTGGAAAGCAAAATAATCTTTTCCTTTTTTGACAAACGAACATTTTCCTATATGAATAAATCTTAACTCGGTCAAAATTATACCTGTTAAAATAAAAGCTTAATTGACTGAATCCGTGAAATTTAATCAAAAGCGACCCATGCAGGGGAGCATAAAACGGTTTTGCCCGATTCCTTCCTAGTGTTTTAGGGTGTAAAAACGCAGTTTGTACAACTGCTGTTCCTACTGAATGCATTTGACATCTTAGCAAAAGTTCTCTTCTCAGAATTCATATTTAAGATGGGAAATACGGAAAATATTTAGTATGGAAAATTTTTTTGACATGTGGACTCTGGGGACATGCACTGGCTTTTTCCATAACCCTGCATAACGTCATCTTGACTCAGATTTCTGGCCGGAATAGTGTGAACAGTACCAAGTGTAAAAGTTTCTTTTAAGTCAGAGTAAAGTACGTGAAGAGGCTAAGACCACAATTAAAGCGAAAGACAACACTGGGTTCACATCACACGCTTCCGTTCCTTAAAGCCAGGACACCTCGGGAAACGAATTAAGCTCACTGGGTGTGTGACTCCCTCACTGGGAATATAGGGAGAGTAAAACCCTCCTTCCTTGGTGTAAAGATTGTGAGGATTGAAGTAAACAATACATCCAAAATGCCTCGTAAGGAGCACGGCGCTTGCATTGTCGGGTGTAACTGTCATCCGAGATGCGAGCTTGAGCAGAGCTTGTATTCATGGCAACGACTGTGGGAGGCGGTCATTCGCCATGATTCCGAGCCTGGCGCCGCAGCATAAAGGGCAGTCGCGACTGCTGCCTCTCGCTACAGAAGTGCCCAGAGAGGTACAGGCTGCATTCTTCTTTAAGATTCTTTTAAGGAAAAAGTGTTATTTTATCATTTTTCTTAACCTTCACACCGAAGGCATTCTCTCCCTAAAAAGAAGTGTAAAGTATTTTCAAAAATGGTTCTTAGCAGGTTTATTTTGCTAGGATTCTTGCCCTGTGGCTGGGCGTTCTACTTGGGACAATATATAAGGTCAAGTAGCAGTGTATTCGTTTTGAGTTCTTCCGGACAGATACCAGCTCTCGATTATTTATGCAATAAGCAGGCTTAGTCCTATAATACACTAGCTTTATGCTGGCGTATGTGTTTCCATAAACGACTTTTTCCCTATCTCACTGTTTAGTATTTATAGAAATGAATGTGTTACTGCTGATGATTAAAACTAGTAAGTGTAGAAAGGAGGATTTTAATGGTATCAAAGGCTTGCTCTGTCACCATGTCTCTCTTCTTATTCATCATTTCCCCCTTTTTTTACTTTTAAATCGCAAGAAAGATTATTTTCTGAAACCATTTACTCTGTAAGCCTTAGAAATTAAGAGAAAAGAAACAAAATCTTTTTATGCATAATTTCCGAAAGACAAAGTGGTTAGGGATCAAATGATACAAATTGTATTTCCTTTTTCTAAGGAAACCTTTATAGAGGAAAATATTCTTTCTTTTCCTCACTCACGATTGTTTCGACTGTTCAGGGAATTAAACCTTTAATTTAAGTTTCCGATTTCCCTAACAATCCTTTTCTCATTCTATGAAATCCTGGAGTCAGAAGAGATAAGAATACACGGAACGCTGTTAGAAAGTATTATATTTTTAATGCGAAAAACAAAAATGCAAACAATGACTTTGTCAGGTCAATTCTGGAAAGCAAAATAATCTTTTCCTTTTTTGACAAACGAACATTTTCCTATATGAATAAATCTTAACTCGGTCAAAATTATACCTGTTAAAATAAAAGCTTAATTGACTGAATCCGTGAAATTTATTCAAGAGCGACCCATGCAGGGGAGCATAAAACGGTTTTGCCCGATTCCTTCCTAGTGTTTTAGGGTGTAAAAACGCAGTTTGTACAACTGCTGTTCCTACTGAATGCATTTGACATCTTAGCAAAAGTTCTCTTCTCAGAATTCATATTTAAGATGGGAAATACGGAAAATATTTAGTATGGAAAATTTTTTTGACATGTGGACTCTGGGGACATGCACTGGCTTTTTCCATAACCCTGCATAACGTCATCTTGACTCAGATTTCTGGCCGGAATAGTGTGAACAGTACCAAGTGTAAAAGTTTCTTTTAAGTCAGAGTAAAGTACGTGAAGAGGCTAAGACCACAATTAAAGCGAAAGACAACACTGGGTTCACATCACACGCTTCCGTTCCTTAAAGCCAGGACACCTCGGGAAACGAATTAAGCTCACTGGGTGTGTGACTCCCTCACTGGGAATATAGGGAGAGTAAAACCCTCCTTCCTTGGTGTAAAGATTGTGAGGATTGAAGTAAACAATACATCCAAAATGCCTCGTAAGGAGCACGGCGCTTGCATTGTCGGGTGTAACTGTCATCCGAGATGCGAGCTTGAGCAGAGCTTGTATTCATGGCAACGACTGTGGGAGGCGGTCATTCGCCATGATTCCGAGCCTGGCGCCGCAGCATAAAGGGCAGTCGCGACTGCTGCCTCTCGCTACAGAAGTGCCCAGAGAGGTACAGGCTGCATTCTTCTTTAAGATTCTTTTAAGGAAAAAGTGTTATTTTATCATTTTTCTTAACCTTCACACCGAAGGCATTCTCTCCCTAAAAAGAAGTGTAAAGTATTTTCAAAAATGGTTCTTAGAAGGTTTATTTTGCTAGGATTCTTGCCCTGTGGCTGGGCGTTCTACTTGGGACAATATATAAGGTCAAGTAGCAGTGTATTCGTTTTGAGTTCTTCCGGACAGATACCAGCTCTCGATTATTTATGCAATAAGCAGGCTTAGTCCTATAATACACTAGCTTTATGCTGGCGTATGTGTTTCCATAAACGACTTTTTCCCTATCTCACTGTTTAGTATTTATAGAAATGAATGTGTTACTGCTGATGATTAAAACTAGTAAGTGTAGAAAGGAGGATTTTAATGGTATCAAAGGCTTGCTCTGTCACCATGTCTCTCTTCTTATTCATCATTTCCCCCTTTTTTTACTTTTAAATCGCAAGAAAGATTATTTTCTGAAACCATTTACTCTGTAAGCCTTAGAAATTAAGAGAAAAGAAACAAAATCTTTTTATGCATAATTTCCGAAAGACAAAGTGGTTAGGGATCAAATGATACAAATTGTATTTCCTTTTTCTAAGGAAACCTTTATAGAGGAAAATATTCTTTCTTTTCCTCACTCACGATTGTTTCGACTGTTCAGGGAATTAAACCTTTAATTTAAGTTTCCGATTTCCCTAACAATCCTTTTCTCATTCTATGAAATCCTGGAGTCAGAAGAGATAAGAATACACGGAACGCTGTTAGAAAGTATTATATTTTTAATGCGAAAAACAAAAATGCAAACAATGACTTTGTCAGGTCAATTCTGGAAAGCAAAATAATCTTTTCCTTTTTTGACAAACGAACATTTTCCTATATGAATAAATCTTAACTCGGTCAAAATTATACCTGTTAAAATAAAAGCTTAATTGACTGAATCCGTGAAATTTATTCAAGAGCGACCCATGCAGGGGAGCATAAAACGGTTTTGCCCGATTCCTTCCTAGTGTTTTAGGGTGTAAAAACGCAGTTTGTACAACTGCTGTTCCTACTGAATGCATTTGACATCTTAGCAAAAGTTCTCTTCTCAGAATTCATATTTAAGATGGGAAATACGGAAAATATTTAGTATGGAAAATTTTTTTGACATGTGGACTCTGGGGACATGCACTGGCTTTTTCCATAACCCTGCATAACGTCATCTTGACTCAGATTTCTGGCCGGAATAGTGTGAACAGTACCAAGTGTAAAAGTTTCTTTTAAGTCAGAGTAAAGTACGTGAAGAGGCTAAGACCACAATTAAAGCGAAAGACAACACTGGGTTCACATCACACGCTTCCGTTCCTTAAAGCCAGGACACCTCGGGAAACGAATTAAGCTCACTGGGTGTGTGACTCCCTCACTGGGAATATAGGGAGAGTAAAACCCTCCTTCCTTGGTGTAAAGATTGTGAGGATTGAAGTAAACAATACATCCAAAATGCCTCGTAAGGAGCACGGCGCTTGCATTGTCGGGTGTAACTGTCATCCGAGATGCGAGCTTGAGCAGAGCTTGTATTCATGGCAACGACTGTGGGAGGCGGTCATTCGCCATGATTCCGAGCCTGGCGCCGCAGCATAAAGGGCAGTCGCGACTGCTGCCTCTCGCTACAGAAGTGCCCAGAGAGGTACAGGCTGCATTCTTCTTTAAGATTCTTTTAAGGAAAAAGTGTTATTTTATCATTTTTCTTAACCTTCACACCGAAGGCATTCTCTCCCTAAAAAGAAGTGTAAAGTATTTTCAAAAATGGTTCTTAGAAGGTTTATTTTGCTAGGATTCTTGCCCTGTGGCTGGGCGTTCTACTTGGGACAATATATAAGGTCAAGTAGCAGTGTATTCGTTTTGAGTTCTTCCGGACAGATACCAGCTCTCGATTATTTATGCAATAAGCAGGCTTAGTCCTATAATACACTAGCTTTATGCTGGCGTATGTGTTTCCATAAACGACTTTTTCCCTATCTCACTGTTTAGTATTTATAGAAATGAATGTGTTACTGCTGATGATTAAAACTAGTAAGTGTAGAAAGGAGGATTTTAATGGTATCAAAGGCTTGCTCTGTCACCATGTCTCTCTTCTTATTCATCATTTCCCCCTTTTTTTACTTTTAAATCGCAAGAAAGATTATTTTCTGAAACCATTTACTCTGTAAGCCTTAGAAATTAAGAGAAAAGAAACAAAATCTTTTTATGCATAATTTCCGAAAGACAAAGTGGTTAGGGATCAAATGATACAAATTGTATTTCCTTTTTCTAAGGAAACCTTTATAGAGGAAAATATTCTTTCTTTTCCTCACTCACGATTGTTTCGACTGTTCAGGGAATTAAACCTTTAATTTAAGTTTCCGATTTCCCTAACAATCCTTTTCTCATTCTATGAAATCCTGGAGTCAGAAGAGATAAGAATACACGGAACGCTGTTAGAAAGTATTATATTTTTAATGCGAAAAACAAAAATGCAAACAATGACTTTGTCAGGTCAATTCTGGAAAGCAAAATAATCTTTTCCTTTTTTGACAAACGAACATTTTCCTATATGAATAAATCTTAACTCGGTCAAAATTATACCTGTTAAAATAAAAGCTTAATTGACTGAATCCGTGAAATTTAATCAAAAGCGACCCATGCAGGGGAGCATAAAACGGTTTTGCCCGATTCCTTCCTAGTGTTTTAGGGTGTAAAAACGCAGTTTGTACAACTGCTGTTCCTACTGAATGCATTTGACATCTTAGCAAAAGTTCTCTTCTCAGAATTCATATTTAAGATGGGAAATACGGAAAATATTTAGTATGGAAAATTTTTTTGACATGTGGACTCTGGGGACATGCACTGGCTTTTTCCATAACCCTGCATAACGTCATCTTGACTCAGATTTCTGGCCGGAATAGTGTGAACAGTACCAAGTGTAAAAGTTTCTTTTAAGTCAGAGTAAAGTACGTGAAGAGGCTAAGACCACAATTAAAGCGAAAGACAACACTGGGTTCACATCACACGCTTCCGTTCCTTAAAGCCAGGACACCTCGGGAAACGAATTAAGCTCACTGGGTGTGTGACTCCCTCACTGGGAATATAGGGAGAGTAAAACCCTCCTTCCTTGGTGTAAAGATTGTGAGGATTGAAGTAAACAATACATCCAAAATGCCTCGTAAGGAGCACGGCGCTTGCATTGTCGGGTGTAACTGTCATCCGAGATGCGAGCTTGAGCAGAGCTTGTATTCATGGCAACGACTGTGGGAGGCGGTCATTCGCCATGATTCCGAGCCTGGCGCCGCAGCATAAAGGGCAGTCGCGACTGCTGCCTCTCGCTACAGAAGTGCCCAGAGAGGTACAGGCTGCATTCTTCTTTAAGATTCTTTTAAGGAAAAAGTGTTATTTTATCATTTTTCTTAACCTTCACACCGAAGGCATTCTCTCCCTAAAAAGAAGTGTAAAGTATTTTCAAAAATGGTTCTTAGAAGGTTTATTTTGCTAGGATTCTTGCCCTGTGGCTGGGCGTTCTACTTGGGACAATATATAAGGTCAAGTAGCAGTGTATTCGTTTTGAGTTCTTCCGGACAGATACCAGCTCTCGATTATTTATGCAATAAGCAGGCTTAGTCCTATAATACACTAGCTTTATGCTGGCGTATGTGTTTCCATAAACGACTTTTTCCCTATCTCACTGTTTAGTATTTATAGAAATGAATGTGTTACTGCTGATGATTAAAACTAGTAAGTGTAGAAAGGAGGATTTTAATGGTATCAAAGGCTTGCTCTGTCACCATGTCTCTCTTCTTATTCATCATTTCCCCCTTTTTTTACTTTTAAATCGCAAGAAAGATTATTTTCTGAAACCATTTACTCTGTAAGCCTTAGAAATTAAGAGAAAAGAAACAAAATCTTTTTATGCATAATTTCCGAAAGACAAAGTGGTTAGGGATCAAATGATACAAATTGTATTTCCTTTTTCTAAGGAAACCTTTATAGAGGAAAATATTCTTTCTTTTCCTCACTCACGATTGTTTCGACTGTTCAGGGAATTAAACCTTTAATTTAAGTTTCCGATTTCCCTAACAATCCTTTTCTCATTCTATGAAATCCTGGAGTCAGAAGAGATAAGAATACACGGAACGCTGTTAGAAAGTATTATATTTTTAATGCGAAAAACAAAAATGCAAACAATGACTTTGTCAGGTCAATTCTGGAAAGCAAAATAATCTTTTCCTTTTTTGACAAACGAACATTTTCCTATATGAATAAATCTTAACTCGGTCAAAATTATACCTGTTAAAATAAAAGCTTAATTGACTGAATCCGTGAAATTTAATCAAAAGCGACCCATGCAGGGGAGCATAAAACGGTTTTGCCCGATTCCTTCCTAGTGTTTTAGGGTGTAAAAACGCAGTTTGTACAACTGCTGTTCCTACTGAATGCATTTGACATCTTAGCAAAAGTTCTCTTCTCAGAATTCATATTTAAGATGGGAAATACGGAAAATATTTAGTATGGAAAATTTTTTTGACATGTGGACTCTGGGGACATGCACTGGCTTTTTCCATAACCCTGCATAACGTCATCTTGACTCAGATTTCTGGCCGGAATAGTGTGAACAGTACCAAGTGTAAAAGTTTCTTTTAAGTCAGAGTAAAGTACGTGAAGAGGCTAAGACCACAATTAAAGCGAAAGACAACACTGGGTTCACATCACACGCTTCCGTTCCTTAAAGCCAGGACACCTCGGGAAACGAATTAAGCTCACTGGGTGTGTGACTCCCTCACTGGGAATATAGGGAGAGTAAAACCCTCCTTCCTTGGTGTAAAGATTGTGAGGATTGAAGTAAACAATACATCCAAAATGCCTCGTAAGGGAGCACGGCGCTTGCATTGTCGGGTGTAACTGTCATCCGAGATGCGAGCTTGAGCAGAGCTTGTATTCATGGCAACGACTGTGGGAGGCGGTCATTCGCCATGATTCCGAGCCTGGCGCCGCAGCATAAAGGGCAGTCGCGACTGCTGCCTCTCGCTACAGAAGTGCCCAGAGAGGTACAGGCTGCATTCTTCTTTAAGATTCTTTTAAGGAAAAAGTGTTATTTTATCATTTTTCTTAACCTTCACACCGAAGGCATTCTCTCCCTAAAAAGAAGTGTAAAGTATTTTCAAAAATGGTTCTTAGCAGGTTTATTTTGCTAGGATTCTTGCCCTGTGGCTGGGCGTTCTACTTGGGACAATATATAAGGTCAAGTAGCAGTGTATTCGTTTTGAGTTCTTCCGGACAGATACCAGCTCTCGATTATTTATGCAATAAGCAGGCTTAGTCCTATAATACACTAGCTTTATGCTGGCGTATGTGTTTCCATAAACGACTTTTTCCCTATCTCACTGTTTAGTATTTATAGAAATGAATGTGTTACTGCTGATGATTAAAACTAGTAAGTGTAGAAAGGAGGATTTTAATGGTATCAAAGGCTTGCTCTGTCACCATGTCTCTCTTCTTATTCATCATTTCCCCTTTTTTTACTTTTAAATCGCAAGAAAGATTATTTTCTGAAACCATTTACTCTGTAAGCCTTAGAAATTAAGAGAAAAGAAACAAAATCTTTTTATGCATAATTTCCGAAAGACAAAGTGGTTAGGGATCAAATGATACAAATTGTATTTCCTTTTTCTAAGGAAACCTTTATAGAGGAAAATATTCTTTCTTTTCCTCACTCACGATTGTTTCGACTGTTCAGGGAATTAAACCTTTAATTTAAGTTTCCGATTTCCCTAACAATCCTTTTCTCATTCTATGAAATCCTGGAGTCAGAAGAGATAAGAATACACGGAACGCTGTTAGAAAGTATTATATTTTTAATGCGAAAAACAAAAATGCAAACAATGACTTTGTCAGGTCAATTCTGGAAAGCAAAATAATCTTTTCCTTTTTTGACAAACGAACATTTTCCTATATGAATAAATCTTAACTCGGTCAAAATTATACCTGTTAAAATAAAAGCTTAATTGACTGAATCCGTGAAATTTAATCAAAAGCGACCCATGCAGGGGAGCATAAAACGGTTTTGCCCGATTCCTTCCTAGTGTTTTAGGGTGTAAAAACGCAGTTTGTACAACTGCTGTTCCTACTGAATGCATTTGACATCTTAGCAAAAGTTCTCTTCTCAGAATTCATATTTAAGATGGGAAATACGGAAAATATTTAGTATGGAAAATTTTTTTGACATGTGGACTCTGGGGACATGCACTGGCTTTTTCCATAACCCTGCATAACGTCATCTTGACTCAGATTTCTGGCCGGAATAGTGTGAACAGTACCGTACCAAGTGTAAAAGTTTCTTTTAAGTCAGAGTAAAGTACGTGAAGAGGCTAAGACCACAATTAAAGCGAAAGACAACACTGGGTTCACATCACACGCTTCCGTTCCTTAAAGCCAGGACACCTCGGGAAACGAATTAAGCTCACTGGGTGTGTGACTCCCTCACTGGGAATATAGGGAGAGTAAAACCCTCCTTCCTTGGTGTAAAGATTGTGAGGATTGAAGTAAACAATACATCCAAAATGCCTCGTAAGGAGCACGGCGCTTGCATTGTCGGGTGTAACTGTCATCCGAGATGCGAGCTTGAGCAGAGCTTGTATTCATGGCAACGACTGTGGGAGGCGGTCATTCGCCATGATTCCGAGCCTGGCGCCGCAGCATAAAGGGCAGTCGCGACTGCTGCCTCTCGCTACAGAAGTGCCCAGAGAGGTACAGGCTGCATTCTTCTTTAAGATTCTTTTAAGGAAAAAGTGTTATTTTATCATTTTTCTTAACCTTCACACCGAAGGCATTCTCTCCCTAAAAAGAAGTGTAAAGTATTTTCAAAAATGGTTCTTAGCAGGTTTATTTTGCTAGGATTCTTGCCCTGTGGCTGGGCGTTCTACTTGGGACAATATATAAGGTCAAGTAGCAGTGTATTCGTTTTGAGTTCTTCCGGACAGATACCAGCTCTCGATTATTTATGCAATAAGCAGGCTTAGTCCTATAATACACTAGCTTTATGCTGGCGTATGTGTTTCCATAAACGACTTTTTCCCTATCTCACTGTTTAGTATTTATAGAAATGAATGTGTTACTGCTGATGATTAAAACTAGTAAGTGTAGAAAGGAGGATTTTAATGGTATCAAAGGCTTGCTCTGTCACCATGTCTCTCTTCTTATTCATCATTTCCCCCTTTTTTTACTTTTAAATCGCAAGAAAGATTATTTTCTGAAACCATTTACTCTGTAAGCCTTAGAAATTAAGAGAAAAGAAACAAAATCTTTTTATGCATAATTTCCGAAAGACAAAGTGGTTAGGGATCAAATGATACAAATTGTATTTCCTTTTTCTAAGGAAACCTTTATAGAGGAAAATATTCTTTCTTTTCCTCACTCACGATTGTTTCGACTGTTCAGGGAATTAAACCTTTAATTTAAGTTTCCGATTTCCCTAACAATCCTTTTCTCATTCTATGAAATCCTGGAGTCAGAAGAGATAAGAATACACGGAACGCTGTTAGAAAGTATTATATTTTTAATGCGAAAAACAAAAATGCAAACAATGACTTTGTCAGGTCAATTCTGGAAAGCAAAATAATCTTTTCCTTTTTTGACAAACGAACATTTTCCTATATGAATAAATCTTAACTCGGTCAAAATTATACCTGTTAAAATAAAAGCTTAATTGACTGAATCCGTGAAATTTAATCAAAA
>NW_026644980.1:0-44226 GCF_030020395.1 Manis pentadactyla | reverse complement strand
AACCACATTAACACCGCCCCGCACACTAAACCAGCAGATCACCGACATCACAGCAAAAAGTCACACAATAACACAGCATGCGAAATGTAACACGACACAGAATACACACACAATCACTCAACAGACACAACAAAACACACCCTGCCATATACACAAAAGACAAACGAGGCACCTCACACATAACACCAAACCCAACAAACACAAAACACATCACAGAAAAGACGCACAACAAAAACATTGCGCACACGACACACACATTAAAAGAAACACATCAATGCATTACCACAACACCCGAAGTAGTACACAAATCACAGATCAATGCAGCACACAACACACACAAACATCACACACGAATTACACATCACACCTCATAACACACACAAAACCCTGCATTGACAACACAGCACACGGAGTGAAGTGAAGCAACCACTACGTACCACACATTAAGAAGCCACACACTCAGGGGATAACAAAAAACACAACACCCACTAACACAATGATACGGAGAACACACACAAACTCAAGTCACAAACAACACAACGTATGAAACAACACACACCACATACATCACAGGACACAAAGGCACCCATTTCTCACAAATCGCATTTAACCATGTACACACCACTCACACAATGAGGCACACTACACAAGCAGAACCGCATACAGAGAACACATCTCAACTCACACTCACAGCAACCAATTACACACAAAACCTCTCAAACACAGCCAAACACGTATCGCACACGCACACGCAAGACACACACAGCGCATACACAAAACACACAGCCAATAGTAAACGCACATAGCACACATTTCACACACTGCACACCCCACGTACCACCGCACACAGGCACCCCCCACACACATATACACACGGGCACGCCTGCACAATGCACTCACCCCCCCCCCCACCCCCCACACACACACAAAACTCAAAATGTATATCGACCCAACAGACAGTCGCAGGGCTCACACCAGACACAACAGAGCCCATATTTCTCATAAAACACAGAGACCACATCTGGCAGAGTACATGCAGCAAACACAACGAGGCACACTGAGCAAGCACAACCACACACGCACAACACATTTCGCATCACACACGTAACAACCACACCACACTCAGCCACTCAAACACAACCACACACGAGTCACAATCACATACGCAAAACACACACAACACTCACAAATCCATACTCGAAACACACGAGACCAACAAAGAAGACAAATAGCACACATGGCCCATACAGCACGCTACACACACAACCACGCACGGACACACCACACATACATTCTCACACAGGAGCATAACGCAGAACACACACATAACACAGATGCATGCAAAAACAAAAGTCAAAAGACACACACCACACACCTCAAGGCACATAACTTCTCAGAACACACGCGAGAAACATTGCTCAGGCTACGTATGGCACACACCATGAGGCATACTAGACAAGCACAACCACGCACAGTCAACACATCTCTCATCACGTGCATAACTCAAACCGCCAAGCACCACACACAACCTCTCTAACACAGCAACACACAAATCACAATCCCACACACCAAGCAGGCACAACACATACAAATCCACACACAACCAACAAAAACACACACAACACACCTATGAGGCACTACACACAACACTCAAAACGACAAGCATGCAATACAGAGCACACGCGGACCCACACGCAGACAGCCCGTGTCAAAACACACAGAAGCACACCCACACCAAATACACACTCAGAGCACGTCAGACACAACGCAAAGCTGGCATCACACAGGATGCTCTAAATACACAGAGCCCCCAACGTCTACCCTGTACGTAACACCCAGAAAGCGAATAGACAGCACTCACACAACCCAGAACGCAGGACATAACGCAACAGACAACAGAAAGACCAGACACGTTACACACGAAACAGGACACAGGAAGCCACACAGCAAACACATTTACAAACACCAACGGATAACTCATCAATAAATGACAAAATATACAACACACAAAGAATCACTCAACGCACACGACACGCAAGTCACCACCACACACATCACACGTTGCACGCCACACAGAGAAAAGTACACAGAACAATGTACTCAACAAGCAGTGAAGAACCCAATACCACACATGGCACATGCACAACACACACAACACGGACAACACACAGCACACAGAAAATAAACGAGACCCACAGATCACAGACAACACGGCACAAAACACACAAGAACACACAGCGCACACAGCACAGCAAACCAGAATACACACAGGTTCACAAAACAAACACCACAAATCGTTCACTACCATACACTCACAACACAAACAGCACCCCACACACACGCGCGCGACAAACCCAGAAGGCCCAACACATATCAAACACACACAGCACTCAGTAAAAAACACGTAACACACCACCCACGCAGAAAGACATTAAAAAAGGAACAACAGAGCCCACACAACACAACGCCCACAAAACTGCACATCACAATAGCACAAACAACACACACTACATACAACACCCACAATACAACACACATGCAAATCACCCACAACACGCAAAGCCAGTTTACCTACAACCTCCCAACACACAAACAGCACATCACACTACGCGGACCCCACACACACCGGGCACATAACTGCACACAATTCACATGAACCACGGTTCTCAGAGTAATCACAACACACACAGTGAGGCACACAGGCCAAGCATGGCCACACACAGTACACACATAACAAATTACGCTCATTACTCCAAACGCCAACCACACGCACAAATCACAGTCACACATGCAAAACGCACACCACACATACCGAACATACAAACCCACATTGAAGACACACGTATACCACAACAAAAAGAACACCGAATCTAAGCAGCACACATTTCACGCACGACTCCAAACGCACATGAAACCTGCAGCGCACAGAGCCGCACAGAATGCACAAGGCCAAACACACAACATATCCACAAAGCTATCGGTCATAGCCCACGGTATCTCACTCAACTTGCAAAACACACAGACCACCCAACACACAAATACGCAACACACAGGCAAGAATACACGCAACACAAGCACAAATAACAGAGCAGCACATCCCACGACACACACAAGCATCACACACAGAAATTGATATCACAACTCATAACAGTACACAGCACCCTGCATTAACAAAGCAACACACACAGGACAACGCAACCACTACATACCACACGTAAGGCCCCAAACGACACACACTCTAGGAGCCCCCACAACGCGCACAAGAAACACCCACAAACACGTACAGAGAGAACACACAGAACCTCCCAACACGCACACAGCACATCACGGAAAACAACACACAGCGCAAACATCACAGGACGTCAAGGCACACACAGTTCACACAACTCACAGTTCAGTGACAACACACAACAAGCACAGCGAGGCGGCACACTAACAAGCACAACCACACACAGACGACACATCTCACATCACACACATAACTCAAATCCAACGCACACACAGCCTCTCAAACACAGCCAAACACAAATCACAATCACACACGCAAAACAGGCACACCACACACGAAACCACATGAAAAGCACACAACCAACAAAAACCCACATAGCGCCACATTTCACACACTACGCACCACACACACAGTCACGCACAGACACCCCGCACTCATATCCAGCCACGGGCTGCACTACGCAAAGCGCACACGCACGAGACCCAAAATGTAGCAATACAAGTCACAAGGCACACACCAGACACATCAAAGCACACGATTTCTCACAACACACATGAACCACATTCCACAGAGCGCCCACAGCACACCCAATTAGGCACATTTAACAAGCACAACCACGCACAGACAACACATCTCACATCACACACGAAGCAAGCAAACACCCACACATACACTCAAACACAACCACACACAAGTCACAACCACACGCTCAAAGCACACACCACACACAACACATGCCGATTGACATGCAAAAAACACACAAACCACAAAGAGAGCACTGAATTTATGAAACCCTCATTTCACACACTACACATACCACACAAAACACACATAAGTCGTACAGCACACAGAGCCTCCCAGAACACACAGTGCAAAGCGCACAACATATCCACAGTGCATATTAGACACAACACAGTTAGTATCCCACACAACACGTAAAACACACAGATGACACAACGCACACACACAAATTATACTCAAAACAGGTAAGAGTACACACAACGCACAGGCAACTGAGAACACAACACATTGCACGTCACGCAACACACGTGCGGTCGCATCCCTCATTAAACATGAAACCGGAAACCGTTCACAGACTATTGCGACATTCCCAACCACGAACACAACATGCTACACAAATGACGCCGAACATGCCACACACAAAGGCACAATCCAAGCACACAACACCCCACACAGAACCACCCTCAACCGCACAGGTCACACAGCACTCCACAGGGAAATACACGCAGAACACACACTACAAACAACAAAGTACCCAAACTGCACACGTCACATACACAACAGTCACAGCACAGAAGGAACGCAACACACAGTAAAACACACACAACCACATTAACACCGCCCCGCACACTAAACCAGCAGATCACCGACATCACAGCAAAAAGTCACACAATAACACAGCATGCGAAATGTAACACGACACAGAATACACACACAATCACTCAACAGACACAACAAAACACACCCTGCCATATACACAAAAGACAAACGAGGCACCTCACACATAACACCAAACCCAACAAACACAAAACACATCACAGAAAAGACGCACAACAAAAACATTGCGCACACGACACACACATTAAAAGAAACACATCAATGCATTACCACAACACCCGAAGTAGTACACAAATCACAGATCAATGCAGCACACAACACACACAAACATCACACACGAATTACACATCACACCTCATAACACACACAAAACCCTGCATTGACAACACAGCACACGGAGTGAAGTGAAGCAACCACTACGTACCACACATTAAGAAGCCACACACTCAGGGGATAACAAAAAACACAACACCCACTAACACAATGATACGGAGAACACACACAAACTCAAGTCACAAACAACACAACGTATGAAACAACACACACCACATACATCACAGGACACAAAGGCACCCATTTCTCACAAATCGCATTTAACCATGTACACACCACTCACACAATGAGGCACACTACACAAGCAGAACCGCATACAGAGAACACATCTCAACTCACACTCACAGCAACCAATTACACACAAAACCTCTCAAACACAGCCAAACACGTATCGCACACGCACACGCAAGACACACACAGCGCATACACAAAACACACAGCCAATAGTAAACGCACATAGCACACATTTCACACACTGCACACCCCACGTACCACCGCACACAGGCACCCCCCACACACATATACACACGGGCACGCCTGCACAATGCACTCACCCCCCCCCCCACCCCCCACACACACACAAAACTCAAAATGTATATCGACCCAACAGACAGTCGCAGGGCTCACACCAGACACAACAGAGCCCATATTTCTCATAAAACACAGAGACCACATCTGGCAGAGTACATGCAGCAAACACAACGAGGCACACTGAGCAAGCACAACCACACACGCACAACACATTTCGCATCACACACGTAACAACCACACCACACTCAGCCACTCAAACACAACCACACACGAGTCACAATCACATACGCAAAACACACACAACACTCACAAATCCATACTCGAAACACACGAGACCAACAAAGAAGACAAATAGCACACATGGCCCATACAGCACGCTACACACACAACCACGCACGGACACACCACACATACATTCTCACACAGGAGCATAACGCAGAACACACACATAACACAGATGCATGCAAAAACAAAAGTCAAAAGACACACACCACACACCTCAAGGCACATAACTTCTCAGAACACACGCGAGAAACATTGCTCAGGCTACGTATGGCACACACCATGAGGCATACTAGACAAGCACAACCACGCACAGTCAACACATCTCTCATCACGTGCATAACTCAAACCGCCAAGCACCACACACAACCTCTCTAACACAGCAACACACAAATCACAATCCCACACACCAAGCAGGCACAACACATACAAATCCACACACAACCAACAAAAACACACACAACACACCTATGAGGCACTACACACAACACTCAAAACGACAAGCATGCAATACAGAGCACACGCGGACCCACACGCAGACAGCCCGTGTCAAAACACACAGAAGCACACCCACACCAAATACACACTCAGAGCACGTCAGACACAACGCAAAGCTGGCATCACACAGGATGCTCTAAATACACAGAGCCCCCAACGTCTACCCTGTACGTAACACCCAGAAAGCGAATAGACAGCACTCACACAACCCAGAACGCAGGACATAACGCAACAGACAACAGAAAGACCAGACACGTTACACACGAAACAGGACACAGGAAGCCACACAGCAAACACATTTACAAACACCAACGGATAACTCATCAATAAATGACAAAATATACAACACACAAAGAATCACTCAACGCACACGACACGCAAGTCACCACCACACACATCACACGTTGCACGCCACACAGAGAAAAGTACACAGAACAATGTACTCAACAAGCAGTGAAGAACCCAATACCACACATGGCACATGCACAACACACACAACACGGACAACACACAGCACACAGAAAATAAACGAGACCCACAGATCACAGACAACACGGCACAAAACACACAAGAACACACAGCGCACACAGCACAGCAAACCAGAATACACACAGGTTCACAAAACAAACACCACAAATCGTTCACTACCATACACTCACAACACAAACAGCACCCCACACACACGCGCGCGACAAACCCAGAAGGCCCAACACATATCAAACACACACAGCACTCAGTAAAAAACACGTAACACACCACCCACGCAGAAAGACATTAAAAAAGGAACAACAGAGCCCACACAACACAACGCCCACAAAACTGCACATCACAATAGCACAAACAACACACACTACATACAACACCCACAATACAACACACATGCAAATCACCCACAACACGCAAAGCCAGTTTACCTACAACCTCCCAACACACAAACAGCACATCACACTACGCGGACCCCACACACACCGGGCACATAACTGCACACAATTCACATGAACCACGGTTCTCAGAGTAATCACAACACACACAGTGAGGCACACAGGCCAAGCATGGCCACACACAGTACACACATAACAAATTACGCTCATTACTCCAAACGCCAACCACACGCACAAATCACAGTCACACATGCAAAACGCACACCACACATACCGAACATACAAACCCACATTGAAGACACACGTATACCACAACAAAAAGAACACCGAATCTAAGCAGCACACATTTCACGCACGACTCCAAACGCACATGAAACCTGCAGCGCACAGAGCCGCACAGAATGCACAAGGCCAAACACACAACATATCCACAAAGCTATCGGTCATAGCCCACGGTATCTCACTCAACTTGCAAAACACACAGACCACCCAACACACAAATACGCAACACACAGGCAAGAATACACGCAACACAAGCACAAATAACAGAGCAGCACATCCCACGACACACACAAGCATCACACACAGAAATTGATATCACAACTCATAACAGTACACAGCACCCTGCATTAACAAAGCAACACACACAGGACAACGCAACCACTACATACCACACGTAAGGCCCCAAACGACACACACTCTAGGAGCCCCCACAACGCGCACAAGAAACACCCACAAACACGTACAGAGAGAACACACAGAACCTCCCAACACGCACACAGCACATCACGGAAAACAACACACAGCGCAAACATCACAGGACGTCAAGGCACACACAGTTCACACAACTCACAGTTCAGTGACAACACACAACAAGCACAGCGAGGCGGCACACTAACAAGCACAACCACACACAGACGACACATCTCACATCACACACATAACTCAAATCCAACGCACACACAGCCTCTCAAACACAGCCAAACACAAATCACAATCACACACGCAAAACAGGCACACCACACACGAAACCACATGAAAAGCACACAACCAACAAAAACCCACATAGCGCCACATTTCACACACTACGCACCACACACACAGTCACGCACAGACACCCCGCACTCATATCCAGCCACGGGCTGCACTACGCAAAGCGCACACGCACGAGACCCAAAATGTAGCAATACAAGTCACAAGGCACACACCAGACACATCAAAGCACACGATTTCTCACAACACACATGAACCACATTCCACAGAGCGCCCACAGCACACCCAATTAGGCACATTTAACAAGCACAACCACGCACAGACAACACATCTCACATCACACACGAAGCAAGCAAACACCCACACATACACTCAAACACAACCACACACAAGTCACAACCACACGCTCAAAGCACACACCACACACAACACATGCCGATTGACATGCAAAAAACACACAAACCACAAAGAGAGCACTGAATTTATGAAACCCTCATTTCACACACTACACATACCACACAAAACACACATAAGTCGTACAGCACACAGAGCCTCCCAGAACACACAGTGCAAAGCGCACAACATATCCACAGTGCATATTAGACACAACACAGTTAGTATCCCACACAACACGTAAAACACACAGATGACACAACGCACACACACAAATTATACTCAAAACAGGTAAGAGTACACACAACGCACAGGCAACTGAGAACACAACACATTGCACGTCACGCAACACACGTGCGGTCGCATCCCTCATTAAACATGAAACCGGAAACCGTTCACAGACTATTGCGACATTCCCAACCACGAACACAACATGCTACACAAATGACGCCGAACATGCCACACACAAAGGCACAATCCAAGCACACAACACCCCACACAGAACCACCCTCAACCGCACAGGTCACACAGCACTCCACAGGGAAATACACGCAGAACACACACTACAAACAACAAAGTACCCAAACTGCACACGTCACATACACAACAGTCACAGCACAGAAGGAACGCAACACACAGTAAAACACACACAACCACATTAACACCGCCCCGCACACTAAACCAGCAGATCACCGACATCACAGCAAAAAGTCACACAATAACACAGCATGCGAAATGTAACACGACACAGAATACACACACAATCACTCAACAGACACAACAAAACACACCCTGCCATATACACAAAAGACAAACGAGGCACCTCACACATAACACCAAACCCAACAAACACAAAACACATCACAGAAAAGACGCACAACAAAAACATTGCGCACACGACACACACATTAAAAGAAACACATCAATGCATTACCACAACACCCGAAGTAGTACACAAATCACAGATCAATGCAGCACACAACACACACAAACATCACACACGAATTACACATCACACCTCATAACACACACAAAACCCTGCATTGACAACACAGCACACGGAGTGAAGTGAAGCAACCACTACGTACCACACATTAAGAAGCCACACACTCAGGGGATAACAAAAAACACAACACCCACTAACACAATGATACGGAGAACACACACAAACTCAAGTCACAAACAACACAACGTATGAAACAACACACACCACATACATCACAGGACACAAAGGCACCCATTTCTCACAAATCGCATTTAACCATGTACACACCACTCACACAATGAGGCACACTACACAAGCAGAACCGCATACAGAGAACACATCTCAACTCACACTCACAGCAACCAATTACACACAAAACCTCTCAAACACAGCCAAACACGTATCGCACACGCACACGCAAGACACACACAGCGCATACACAAAACACACAGCCAATAGTAAACGCACATAGCACACATTTCACACACTGCACACCCCACGTACCACCGCACACAGGCACCCCCCACACACATATACACACGGGCACGCCTGCACAATGCACTCACCCCCCCCCCCACCCCCCACACACACACAAAACTCAAAATGTATATCGACCCAACAGACAGTCGCAGGGCTCACACCAGACACAACAGAGCCCATATTTCTCATAAAACACAGAGACCACATCTGGCAGAGTACATGCAGCAAACACAACGAGGCACACTGAGCAAGCACAACCACACACGCACAACACATTTCGCATCACACACGTAACAACCACACCACACTCAGCCACTCAAACACAACCACACACGAGTCACAATCACATACGCAAAACACACACAACACTCACAAATCCATACTCGAAACACACGAGACCAACAAAGAAGACAAATAGCACACATGGCCCATACAGCACGCTACACACACAACCACGCACGGACACACCACACATACATTCTCACACAGGAGCATAACGCAGAACACACACATAACACAGATGCATGCAAAAACAAAAGTCAAAAGACACACACCACACACCTCAAGGCACATAACTTCTCAGAACACACGCGAGAAACATTGCTCAGGCTACGTATGGCACACACCATGAGGCATACTAGACAAGCACAACCACGCACAGTCAACACATCTCTCATCACGTGCATAACTCAAACCGCCAAGCACCACACACAACCTCTCTAACACAGCAACACACAAATCACAATCCCACACACCAAGCAGGCACAACACATACAAATCCACACACAACCAACAAAAACACACACAACACACCTATGAGGCACTACACACAACACTCAAAACGACAAGCATGCAATACAGAGCACACGCGGACCCACACGCAGACAGCCCGTGTCAAAACACACAGAAGCACACCCACACCAAATACACACTCAGAGCACGTCAGACACAACGCAAAGCTGGCATCACACAGGATGCTCTAAATACACAGAGCCCCCAACGTCTACCCTGTACGTAACACCCAGAAAGCGAATAGACAGCACTCACACAACCCAGAACGCAGGACATAACGCAACAGACAACAGAAAGACCAGACACGTTACACACGAAACAGGACACAGGAAGCCACACAGCAAACACATTTACAAACACCAACGGATAACTCATCAATAAATGACAAAATATACAACACACAAAGAATCACTCAACGCACACGACACGCAAGTCACCACCACACACATCACACGTTGCACGCCACACAGAGAAAAGTACACAGAACAATGTACTCAACAAGCAGTGAAGAACCCAATACCACACATGGCACATGCACAACACACACAACACGGACAACACACAGCACACAGAAAATAAACGAGACCCACAGATCACAGACAACACGGCACAAAACACACAAGAACACACAGCGCACACAGCACAGCAAACCAGAATACACACAGGTTCACAAAACAAACACCACAAATCGTTCACTACCATACACTCACAACACAAACAGCACCCCACACACACGCGCGCGACAAACCCAGAAGGCCCAACACATATCAAACACACACAGCACTCAGTAAAAAACACGTAACACACCACCCACGCAGAAAGACATTAAAAAAGGAACAACAGAGCCCACACAACACAACGCCCACAAAACTGCACATCACAATAGCACAAACAACACACACTACATACAACACCCACAATACAACACACATGCAAATCACCCACAACACGCAAAGCCAGTTTACCTACAACCTCCCAACACACAAACAGCACATCACACTACGCGGACCCCACACACACCGGGCACATAACTGCACACAATTCACATGAACCACGGTTCTCAGAGTAATCACAACACACACAGTGAGGCACACAGGCCAAGCATGGCCACACACAGTACACACATAACAAATTACGCTCATTACTCCAAACGCCAACCACACGCACAAATCACAGTCACACATGCAAAACGCACACCACACATACCGAACATACAAACCCACATTGAAGACACACGTATACCACAACAAAAAGAACACCGAATCTAAGCAGCACACATTTCACGCACGACTCCAAACGCACATGAAACCTGCAGCGCACAGAGCCGCACAGAATGCACAAGGCCAAACACACAACATATCCACAAAGCTATCGGTCATAGCCCACGGTATCTCACTCAACTTGCAAAACACACAGACCACCCAACACACAAATACGCAACACACAGGCAAGAATACACGCAACACAAGCACAAATAACAGAGCAGCACATCCCACGACACACACAAGCATCACACACAGAAATTGATATCACAACTCATAACAGTACACAGCACCCTGCATTAACAAAGCAACACACACAGGACAACGCAACCACTACATACCACACGTAAGGCCCCAAACGACACACACTCTAGGAGCCCCCACAACGCGCACAAGAAACACCCACAAACACGTACAGAGAGAACACACAGAACCTCCCAACACGCACACAGCACATCACGGAAAACAACACACAGCGCAAACATCACAGGACGTCAAGGCACACACAGTTCACACAACTCACAGTTCAGTGACAACACACAACAAGCACAGCGAGGCGGCACACTAACAAGCACAACCACACACAGACGACACATCTCACATCACACACATAACTCAAATCCAACGCACACACAGCCTCTCAAACACAGCCAAACACAAATCACAATCACACACGCAAAACAGGCACACCACACACGAAACCACATGAAAAGCACACAACCAACAAAAACCCACATAGCGCCACATTTCACACACTACGCACCACACACACAGTCACGCACAGACACCCCGCACTCATATCCAGCCACGGGCTGCACTACGCAAAGCGCACACGCACGAGACCCAAAATGTAGCAATACAAGTCACAAGGCACACACCAGACACATCAAAGCACACGATTTCTCACAACACACATGAACCACATTCCACAGAGCGCCCACAGCACACCCAATTAGGCACATTTAACAAGCACAACCACGCACAGACAACACATCTCACATCACACACGAAGCAAGCAAACACCCACACATACACTCAAACACAACCACACACAAGTCACAACCACACGCTCAAAGCACACACCACACACAACACATGCCGATTGACATGCAAAAAACACACAAACCACAAAGAGAGCACTGAATTTATGAAACCCTCATTTCACACACTACACATACCACACAAAACACACATAAGTCGTACAGCACACAGAGCCTCCCAGAACACACAGTGCAAAGCGCACAACATATCCACAGTGCATATTAGACACAACACAGTTAGTATCCCACACAACACGTAAAACACACAGATGACACAACGCACACACACAAATTATACTCAAAACAGGTAAGAGTACACACAACGCACAGGCAACTGAGAACACAACACATTGCACGTCACGCAACACACGTGCGGTCGCATCCCTCATTAAACATGAAACCGGAAACCGTTCACAGACTATTGCGACATTCCCAACCACGAACACAACATGCTACACAAATGACGCCGAACATGCCACACACAAAGGCACAATCCAAGCACACAACACCCCACACAGAACCACCCTCAACCGCACAGGTCACACAGCACTCCACAGGGAAATACACGCAGAACACACACTACAAACAACAAAGTACCCAAACTGCACACGTCACATACACAACAGTCACAGCACAGAAGGAACGCAACACACAGTAAAACACACACAACCACATTAACACCGCCCCGCACACTAAACCAGCAGATCACCGACATCACAGCAAAAAGTCACACAATAACACAGCATGCGAAATGTAACACGACACAGAATACACACACAATCACTCAACAGACACAACAAAACACACCCTGCCATATACACAAAAGACAAACGAGGCACCTCACACATAACACCAAACCCAACAAACACAAAACACATCACAGAAAAGACGCACAACAAAAACATTGCGCACACGACACACACATTAAAAGAAACACATCAATGCATTACCACAACACCCGAAGTAGTACACAAATCACAGATCAATGCAGCACACAACACACACAAACATCACACACGAATTACACATCACACCTCATAACACACACAAAACCCTGCATTGACAACACAGCACACGGAGTGAAGTGAAGCAACCACTACGTACCACACATTAAGAAGCCACACACTCAGGGGATAACAAAAAACACAACACCCACTAACACAATGATACGGAGAACACACACAAACTCAAGTCACAAACAACACAACGTATGAAACAACACACACCACATACATCACAGGACACAAAGGCACCCATTTCTCACAAATCGCATTTAACCATGTACACACCACTCACACAATGAGGCACACTACACAAGCAGAACCGCATACAGAGAACACATCTCAACTCACACTCACAGCAACCAATTACACACAAAACCTCTCAAACACAGCCAAACACGTATCGCACACGCACACGCAAGACACACACAGCGCATACACAAAACACACAGCCAATAGTAAACGCACATAGCACACATTTCACACACTGCACACCCCACGTACCACCGCACACAGGCACCCCCCACACACATATACACACGGGCACGCCTGCACAATGCACTCACCCCCCCCCCACCCCCCACACACACACAAAACTCAAAATGTATATCGACCCAACAGACAGTCGCAGGGCTCACACCAGACACAACAGAGCCCATATTTCTCATAAAACACAGAGACCACATCTGGCAGAGTACATGCAGCAAACACAACGAGGCACACTGAGCAAGCACAACCACACACGCACAACACATTTCGCATCACACACGTAACAACCACACCACACTCAGCCACTCAAACACAACCACACACGAGTCACAATCACATACGCAAAACACACACAACACTCACAAATCCATACTCGAAACACACGAGACCAACAAAGAAGACAAATAGCACACATGGCCCATACAGCACGCTACACACACAACCACGCACGGACACACCACACATACATTCTCACACAGGAGCATAACGCAGAACACACACATAACACAGATGCATGCAAAAACAAAAGTCAAAAGACACACACCACACACCTCAAGGCACATAACTTCTCAGAACACACGCGAGAAACATTGCTCAGGCTACGTATGGCACACACCATGAGGCATACTAGACAAGCACAACCACGCACAGTCAACACATCTCTCATCACGTGCATAACTCAAACCGCCAAGCACCACACACAACCTCTCTAACACAGCAACACACAAATCACAATCCCACACACCAAGCAGGCACAACACATACAAATCCACACACAACCAACAAAAACACACACAACACACCTATGAGGCACTACACACAACACTCAAAACGACAAGCATGCAATACAGAGCACACGCGGACCCACACGCAGACAGCCCGTGTCAAAACACACAGAAGCACACCCACACCAAATACACACTCAGAGCACGTCAGACACAACGCAAAGCTGGCATCACACAGGATGCTCTAAATACACAGAGCCCCCAACGTCTACCCTGTACGTAACACCCAGAAAGCGAATAGACAGCACTCACACAACCCAGAACGCAGGACATAACGCAACAGACAACAGAAAGACCAGACACGTTACACACGAAACAGGACACAGGAAGCCACACAGCAAACACATTTACAAACACCAACGGATAACTCATCAATAAATGACAAAATATACAACACACAAAGAATCACTCAACGCACACGACACGCAAGTCACCACCACACACATCACACGTTGCACGCCACACAGAGAAAAGTACACAGAACAATGTACTCAACAAGCAGTGAAGAACCCAATACCACACATGGCACATGCACAACACACACAACACGGACAACACACAGCACACAGAAAATAAACGAGACCCACAGATCACAGACAACACGGCACAAAACACACAAGAACACACAGCGCACACAGCACAGCAAACCAGAATACACACAGGTTCACAAAACAAACACCACAAATCGTTCACTACCATACACTCACAACACAAACAGCACCCCACACACACGCGCGCGACAAACCCAGAAGGCCCAACACATATCAAACACACACAGCACTCAGTAAAAAACACGTAACACACCACCCACGCAGAAAGACATTAAAAAAGGAACAACAGAGCCCACACAACACAACGCCCACAAAACTGCACATCACAATAGCACAAACAACACACACTACATACAACACCCACAATACAACACACATGCAAATCACCCACAACACGCAAAGCCAGTTTACCTACAACCTCCCAACACACAAACAGCACATCACACTACGCGGACCCCACACACACCGGGCACATAACTGCACACAATTCACATGAACCACGGTTCTCAGAGTAATCACAACACACACAGTGAGGCACACAGGCCAAGCATGGCCACACACAGTACACACATAACAAATTACGCTCATTACTCCAAACGCCAACCACACGCACAAATCACAGTCACACATGCAAAACGCACACCACACATACCGAACATACAAACCCACATTGAAGACACACGTATACCACAACAAAAAGAACACCGAATCTAAGCAGCACACATTTCACGCACGACTCCAAACGCACATGAAACCTGCAGCGCACAGAGCCGCACAGAATGCACAAGGCCAAACACACAACATATCCACAAAGCTATCGGTCATAGCCCACGGTATCTCACTCAACTTGCAAAACACACAGACCACCCAACACACAAATACGCAACACACAGGCAAGAATACACGCAACACAAGCACAAATAACAGAGCAGCACATCCCACGACACACACAAGCATCACACACAGAAATTGATATCACAACTCATAACAGTACACAGCACCCTGCATTAACAAAGCAACACACACAGGACAACGCAACCACTACATACCACACGTAAGGCCCCAAACGACACACACTCTAGGAGCCCCCACAACGCGCACAAGAAACACCCACAAACACGTACAGAGAGAACACACAGAACCTCCCAACACGCACACAGCACATCACGGAAAACAACACACAGCGCAAACATCACAGGACGTCAAGGCACACACAGTTCACACAACTCACAGTTCAGTGACAACACACAACAAGCACAGCGAGGCGGCACACTAACAAGCACAACCACACACAGACGACACATCTCACATCACACACATAACTCAAATCCAACGCACACACAGCCTCTCAAACACAGCCAAACACAAATCACAATCACACACGCAAAACAGGCACACCACACACGAAACCACATGAAAAGCACACAACCAACAAAAACCCACATAGCGCCACATTTCACACACTACGCACCACACACACAGTCACGCACAGACACCCCGCACTCATATCCAGCCACGGGCTGCACTACGCAAAGCGCACACGCACGAGACCCAAAATGTAGCAATACAAGTCACAAGGCACACACCAGACACATCAAAGCACACGATTTCTCACAACACACATGAACCACATTCCACAGAGCGCCCACAGCACACCCAATTAGGCACATTTAACAAGCACAACCACGCACAGACAACACATCTCACATCACACACGAAGCAAGCAAACACCCACACATACACTCAAACACAACCACACACAAGTCACAACCACACGCTCAAAGCACACACCACACACAACACATGCCGATTGACATGCAAAAAACACACAAACCACAAAGAGAGCACTGAATTTATGAAACCCTCATTTCACACACTACACATACCACACAAAACACACATAAGTCGTACAGCACACAGAGCCTCCCAGAACACACAGTGCAAAGCGCACAACATATCCACAGTGCATATTAGACACAACACAGTTAGTATCCCACACAACACGTAAAACACACAGATGACACAACGCACACACACAAATTATACTCAAAACAGGTAAGAGTACACACAACGCACAGGCAACTGAGAACACAACACATTGCACGTCACGCAACACACGTGCGGTCGCATCCCTCATTAAACATGAAACCGGAAACCGTTCACAGACTATTGCGACATTCCCAACCACGAACACAACATGCTACACAAATGACGCCGAACATGCCACACACAAAGGCACAATCCAAGCACACAACACCCCACACAGAACCACCCTCAACCGCACAGGTCACACAGCACTCCACAGGGAAATACACGCAGAACACACACTACAAACAACAAAGTACCCAAACTGCACACGTCACATACACAACAGTCACAGCACAGAAGGAACGCAACACACAGTAAAACACACACAACCACATTAACACCGCCCCGCACACTAAACCAGCAGATCACCGACATCACAGCAAAAAGTCACACAATAACACAGCATGCGAAATGTAACACGACACAGAATACACACACAATCACTCAACAGACACAACAAAACACACCCTGCCATATACACAAAAGACAAACGAGGCACCTCACACATAACACCAAACCCAACAAACACAAAACACATCACAGAAAAGACGCACAACAAAAACATTGCGCACACGACACACACATTAAAAGAAACACATCAATGCATTACCACAACACCCGAAGTAGTACACAAATCACAGATCAATGCAGCACACAACACACACAAACATCACACACGAATTACACATCACACCTCATAACACACACAAAACCCTGCATTGACAACACAGCACACGGAGTGAAGTGAAGCAACCACTACGTACCACACATTAAGAAGCCACACACTCAGGGGATAACAAAAAACACAACACCCACTAACACAATGATACGGAGAACACACACAAACTCAAGTCACAAACAACACAACGTATGAAACAACACACACCACATACATCACAGGACACAAAGGCACCCATTTCTCACAAATCGCATTTAACCATGTACACACCACTCACACAATGAGGCACACTACACAAGCAGAACCGCATACAGAGAACACATCTCAACTCACACTCACAGCAACCAATTACACACAAAACCTCTCAAACACAGCCAAACACGTATCGCACACGCACACGCAAGACACACACAGCGCATACACAAAACACACAGCCAATAGTAAACGCACATAGCACACATTTCACACACTGCACACCCCACGTACCACCGCACACAGGCACCCCCCACACACATATACACACGGGCACGCCTGCACAATGCACTCACCCCCCCCCCCACCCCCCACACACACACAAAACTCAAAATGTATATCGACCCAACAGACAGTCGCAGGGCTCACACCAGACACAACAGAGCCCATATTTCTCATAAAACACAGAGACCACATCTGGCAGAGTACATGCAGCAAACACAACGAGGCACACTGAGCAAGCACAACCACACACGCACAACACATTTCGCATCACACACGTAACAACCACACCACACTCAGCCACTCAAACACAACCACACACGAGTCACAATCACATACGCAAAACACACACAACACTCACAAATCCATACTCGAAACACACGAGACCAACAAAGAAGACAAATAGCACACATGGCCCATACAGCACGCTACACACACAACCACGCACGGACACACCACACATACATTCTCACACAGGAGCATAACGCAGAACACACACATAACACAGATGCATGCAAAAACAAAAGTCAAAAGACACACACCACACACCTCAAGGCACATAACTTCTCAGAACACACGCGAGAAACATTGCTCAGGCTACGTATGGCACACACCATGAGGCATACTAGACAAGCACAACCACGCACAGTCAACACATCTCTCATCACGTGCATAACTCAAACCGCCAAGCACCACACACAACCTCTCTAACACAGCAACACACAAATCACAATCCCACACACCAAGCAGGCACAACACATACAAATCCACACACAACCAACAAAAACACACACAACACACCTATGAGGCACTACACACAACACTCAAAACGACAAGCATGCAATACAGAGCACACGCGGACCCACACGCAGACAGCCCGTGTCAAAACACACAGAAGCACACCCACACCAAATACACACTCAGAGCACGTCAGACACAACGCAAAGCTGGCATCACACAGGATGCTCTAAATACACAGAGCCCCCAACGTCTACCCTGTACGTAACACCCAGAAAGCGAATAGACAGCACTCACACAACCCAGAACGCAGGACATAACGCAACAGACAACAGAAAGACCAGACACGTTACACACGAAACAGGACACAGGAAGCCACACAGCAAACACATTTACAAACACCAACGGATAACTCATCAATAAATGACAAAATATACAACACACAAAGAATCACTCAACGCACACGACACGCAAGTCACCACCACACACATCACACGTTGCACGCCACACAGAGAAAAGTACACAGAACAATGTACTCAACAAGCAGTGAAGAACCCAATACCACACATGGCACATGCACAACACACACAACACGGACAACACACAGCACACAGAAAATAAATGAGACCCACAGATCACAGACAACACGGCACAAAACACACAAGAACACACAGCGCACACAGCACAGCAAACCAGAATACACACAGGTTCACAAAACAAACACCACAAATCGTTCACTACCATACACTCACAACACAAACAGCACCCCACACACACGCGCGCGACAAACCCAGAAGGCCCAACACATATCAAACACACACAGCACTCAGTAAAAAACACGTAACACACCACCCACGCAGAAAGACATTAAAAAAGGAACAACAGAGCCCACACAACACAACGCCCACAAAACTGCACATCACAATAGCACAAACAACACACACTACATACAACACCCACAATACAACACACATGCAAATCACCCACAACACGCAAAGCCAGTTTACCTACAACCTCCCAACACACAAACAGCACATCACACTACGCGGACCCCACACACACCGGGCACATAACTGCACACAATTCACATGAACCACGGTTCTCAGAGTAATCACAACACACACAGTGAGGCACACAGGCCAAGCATGGCCACACACAGTACACACATAACAAATTACGCTCATTACTCCAAACGCCAACCACACGCACAAATCACAGTCACACATGCAAAACGCACACCACACATACCGAACATACAAACCCACATTGAAGACACACGTATACCACAACAAAAAGAACACCGAATCTAAGCAGCACACATTTCACGCACGACTCCAAACGCACATGAAACCTGCAGCGCACAGAGCCGCACAGAATGCACAAGGCCAAACACACAACATATCCACAAAGCTATCGGTCATAGCCCACGGTATCTCACTCAACTTGCAAAACACACAGACCACCCAACACACAAATACGCAACACACAGGCAAGAATACACGCAACACAAGCACAAATAACAGAGCAGCACATCCCACGACACACACAAGCATCACACACAGAAATTGATATCACAACTCATAACAGTACACAGCACCCTGCATTAACAAAGCAACACACACAGGACAACGCAACCACTACATACCACACGTAAGGCCCCAAACGACACACACTCTAGGAGCCCCCACAACGCGCACAAGAAACACCCACAAACACGTACAGAGAGAACACACAGAACCTCCCAACACGCACACAGCACATCACGGAAAACAACACACAGCGCAAACATCACAGGACGTCAAGGCACACACAGTTCACACAACTCACAGTTCAGTGACAACACACAACAAGCACAGCGAGGCGGCACACTAACAAGCACAACCACACACAGACGACACATCTCACATCACACACATAACTCAAATCCAACGCACACACAGCCTCTCAAACACAGCCAAACACAAATCACAATCACACACGCAAAACAGGCACACCACACACGAAACCACATGAAAAGCACACAACCAACAAAAACCCACATAGCGCCACATTTCACACACTACGCACCACACACACAGTCACGCACAGACACCCCGCACTCATATCCAGCCACGGGCTGCACTACGCAAAGCACACACGCACGAGACCCAAAATGTAGCAATACAAGTCACAAGGCACACACCAGACACATCAAAGCACACGATTTCTCACAACACACATGAACCACATTCCACAGAGCGCCCACAGCACACCCAATTAGGCACATTTAACAAGCACAACCACGCACAGACAACACATCTCACATCACACACGAAGCAAGCAAACACCCACACATACACTCAAACACAACCACACACAAGTCACAACCACACGCTCAAAGCACACACCACACACAACACATGCCGATTGACATGCAAAAAACACACAAACCACAAAGAGAGCACTGAATTTATGAAACCCTCATTTCACACACTACACATACCACACAAAACACACATAAGTCGTACAGCACACAGAGCCTCCCAGAACACACAGTGCAAAGCGCACAACATATCCACAGTGCATATTAGACACAACACAGTTAGTATCCCACACAACACGTAAAACACACAGATGACACAACGCACACACACAAATTATACTCAAAACAGGTAAGAGTACACACAACGCACAGGCAACTGAGAACACAACACATTGCACGTCACGCAACACACGTGCGGTCGCATCCCTCATTAAACATGAAACCGGAAACCGTTCACAGACTATTGCGACATTCCCAACCACGAACACAACATGCTACACAAATGACGCCGAACATGCCACACACAAAGGCACAATCCAAGCACACAACACCCCACACAGAACCACCCTCAACCGCACAGGTCACACAGCACTCCACAGGGAAATACACGCAGAACACACACTACAAACAACAAAGTACCCAAACTGCACACGTCACATACACAACAGTCACAGCACAGAAGGAACGCAACACACAGTAAAACACACACAACCACATTAACACCGCCCCGCACACTAAACCAGCAGATCACCGACATCACAGCAAAAAGTCACACAATAACACAGCATGCGAAATGTAACACGACACAGAATACACACACAATCACTCAACAGACACAACAAAACACACCCTGCCATATACACAAAAGACAAACGAGGCACCTCACACATAACACCAAACCCAACAAACACAAAACACATCACAGAAAAGACGCACAACAAAAACATTGCGCACACGACACACACATTAAAAGAAACACATCAATGCATTACCACAACACCCGAAGTAGTACACAAATCACAGATCAATGCAGCACACAACACACACAAACATCACACACGAATTACACATCACACCTCATAACACACACAAAACCCTGCATTGACAACACAGCACACGGAGTGAAGTGAAGCAACCACTACGTACCACACATTAAGAAGCCACACACTCAGGGGATAACAAAAAACACAACACCCACTAACACAATGATACGGAGAACACACACAAACTCAAGTCACAAACAACACAACGTATGAAACAACACACACCACATACATCACAGGACACAAAGGCACCCATTTCTCACAAATCGCATTTAACCATGTACACACCACTCACACAATGAGGCACACTACACAAGCAGAACCGCATACAGAGAACACATCTCAACTCACACTCACAGCAACCAATTACACACAAAACCTCTCAAACACAGCCAAACACGTATCGCACACGCACACGCAAGACACACACAGCGCATACACAAAACACACAGCCAATAGTAAACGCACATAGCACACATTTCACACACTGCACACCCCACGTACCACCGCACACAGGCACCCCCCACACACATATACACACGGGCACGCCTGCACAATGCACTCACCCCCCCCCCACCCCCCACACACACACAAAACTCAAAATGTATATCGACCCAACAGACAGTCGCAGGGCTCACACCAGACACAACAGAGCCCATATTTCTCATAAAACACAGAGACCACATCTGGCAGAGTACATGCAGCAAACACAACGAGGCACACTGAGCAAGCACAACCACACACGCACAACACATTTCGCATCACACACGTAACAACCACACCACACTCAGCCACTCAAACACAACCACACACGAGTCACAATCACATACGCAAAACACACACAACACTCACAAATCCATACTCGAAACACACGAGACCAACAAAGAAGACAAATAGCACACATGGCCCATACAGCACGCTACACACACAACCACGCACGGACACACCACACATACATTCTCACACAGGAGCATAACGCAGAACACACACATAACACAGATGCATGCAAAAACAAAAGTCAAAAGACACACACCACACACCTCAAGGCACATAACTTCTCAGAACACACGCGAGAAACATTGCTCAGGCTACGTATGGCACACACCATGAGGCATACTAGACAAGCACAACCACGCACAGTCAACACATCTCTCATCACGTGCATAACTCAAACCGCCAAGCACCACACACAACCTCTCTAACACAGCAACACACAAATCACAATCCCACACACCAAGCAGGCACAACACATACAAATCCACACACAACCAACAAAAACACACACAACACACCTATGAGGCACTACACACAACACTCAAAACGACAAGCATGCAATACAGAGCACACGCGGACCCACACGCAGACAGCCCGTGTCAAAACACACAGAAGCACACCCACACCAAATACACACTCAGAGCACGTCAGACACAACGCAAAGCTGGCATCACACAGGATGCTCTAAATACACAGAGCCCCCAACGTCTACCCTGTACGTAACACCCAGAAAGCGAATAGACAGCACTCACACAACCCAGAACGCAGGACATAACGCAACAGACAACAGAAAGACCAGACACGTTACACACGAAACAGGACACAGGAAGCCACACAGCAAACACATTTACAAACACCAACGGATAACTCATCAATAAATGACAAAATATACAACACACAAAGAATCACTCAACGCACACGACACGCAAGTCACCACCACACACATCACACGTTGCACGCCACACAGAGAAAAGTACACAGAACAATGTACTCAACAAGCAGTGAAGAACCCAATACCACACATGGCACATGCACAACACACACAACACGGACAACACACAGCACACAGAAAATAAACGAGACCCACAGATCACAGACAACACGGCACAAAACACACAAGAACACACAGCGCACACAGCACAGCAAACCAGAATACACACAGGTTCACAAAACAAACACCACAAATCGTTCACTACCATACACTCACAACACAAACAGCACCCCACACACACGCGCGCGACAAACCCAGAAGGCCCAACACATATCAAACACACACAGCACTCAGTAAAAAACACGTAACACACCACCCACGCAGAAAGACATTAAAAAAGGAACAACAGAGCCCACACAACACAACGCCCACAAAACTGCACATCACAATAGCACAAACAACACACACTACATACAACACCCACAATACAACACACATGCAAATCACCCACAACACGCAAAGCCAGTTTACCTACAACCTCCCAACACACAAACAGCACATCACACTACGCGGACCCCACACACACCGGGCACATAACTGCACACAATTCACATGAACCACGGTTCTCAGAGTAATCACAACACACACAGTGAGGCACACAGGCCAAGCATGGCCACACACAGTACACACATAACAAATTACGCTCATTACTCCAAACGCCAACCACACGCACAAATCACAGTCACACATGCAAAACGCACACCACACATACCGAACATACAAACCCACATTGAAGACACACGTATACCACAACAAAAAGAACACCGAATCTAAGCAGCACACATTTCACGCACGACTCCAAACGCACATGAAACCTGCAGCGCACAGAGCCGCACAGAATGCACAAGGCCAAACACACAACATATCCACAAAGCTATCGGTCATAGCCCACGGTATCTCACTCAACTTGCAAAACACACAGACCACCCAACACACAAATACGCAACACACAGGCAAGAATACACGCAACACAAGCACAAATAACAGAGCAGCACATCCCACGACACACACAAGCATCACACACAGAAATTGATATCACAACTCATAACAGTACACAGCACCCTGCATTAACAAAGCAACACACACAGGACAACGCAACCACTACATACCACACGTAAGGCCCCAAACGACACACACTCTAGGAGCCCCCACAACGCGCACAAGAAACACCCACAAACACGTACAGAGAGAACACACAGAACCTCCCAACACGCACACAGCACATCACGGAAAACAACACACAGCGCAAACATCACAGGACGTCAAGGCACACACAGTTCACACAACTCACAGTTCAGTGACAACACACAACAAGCACAGCGAGGCGGCACACTAACAAGCACAACCACACACAGACGACACATCTCACATCACACACATAACTCAAATCCAACGCACACACAGCCTCTCAAACACAGCCAAACACAAATCACAATCACACACGCAAAACAGGCACACCACACACGAAACCACATGAAAAGCACACAACCAACAAAAACCCACATAGCGCCACATTTCACACACTACGCACCACACACACAGTCACGCACAGACACCCCGCACTCATATCCAGCCACGGGCTGCACTACGCAAAGCGCACACGCACGAGACCCAAAATGTAGCAATACAAGTCACAAGGCACACACCAGACACATCAAAGCACACGATTTCTCACAACACACATGAACCACATTCCACAGAGCGCCCACAGCACACCCAATTAGGCACATTTAACAAGCACAACCACGCACAGACAACACATCTCACATCACACACGAAGCAAGCAAACACCCACACATACACTCAAACACAACCACACACAAGTCACAACCACACGCTCAAAGCACACACCACACACAACACATGCCGATTGACATGCAAAAAACACACAAACCACAAAGAGAGCACTGAATTTATGAAACCCTCATTTCACACACTACACATACCACACAAAACACACATAAGTCGTACAGCACACAGAGCCTCCCAGAACACACAGTGCAAAGCGCACAACATATCCACAGTGCATATTAGACACAACACAGTTAGTATCCCACACAACACGTAAAACACACAGATGACACAACGCACACACACAAATTATACTCAAAACAGGTAAGAGTACACACAACGCACAGGCAACTGAGAACACAACACATTGCACGTCACGCAACACACGTGCGGTCGCATCCCTCATTAAACATGAAACCGGAAACCGTTCACAGACTATTGCGACATTCCCAACCACGAACACAACATGCTACACAAATGACGCCGAACATGCCACACACAAAGGCACAATCCAAGCACACAACACCCCACACAGAACCACCCTCAACCGCACAGGTCACACAGCACTCCACAGGGAAATACACGCAGAACACACACTACAAACAACAAAGTACCCAAACTGCACACGTCACATACACAACAGTCACAGCACAGAAGGAACGCAACACACAGTAAAACACACACAACCACATTAACACCGCCCCGCACACTAAACCAGCAGATCACCGACATCACAGCAAAAAGTCACACAATAACACAGCATGCGAAATGTAACACGACACAGAATACACACACAATCACTCAACAGACACAACAAAACACACCCTGCCATATACACAAAAGACAAACGAGGCACCTCACACATAACACCAAACCCAACAAACACAAAACACATCACAGAAAAGACGCACAACAAAAACATTGCGCACACGACACACACATTAAAAGAAACACATCAATGCATTACCACAACACCCGAAGTAGTACACAAATCACAGATCAATGCAGCACACAACACACACAAACATCACACACGAATTACACATCACACCTCATAACACACACAAAACCCTGCATTGACAACACAGCACACGGAGTGAAGTGAAGCAACCACTACGTACCACACATTAAGAAGCCACACACTCAGGGGATAACAAAAAACACAACACCCACTAACACAATGATACGGAGAACACACACAAACTCAAGTCACAAACAACACAACGTATGAAACAACACACACCACATACATCACAGGACACAAAGGCACCCATTTCTCACAAATCGCATTTAACCATGTACACACCACTCACACAATGAGGCACACTACACAAGCAGAACCGCATACAGAGAACACATCTCAACTCACACTCACAGCAACCAATTACACACAAAACCTCTCAAACACAGCCAAACACGTATCGCACACGCACACGCAAGACACACACAGCGCATACACAAAACACACAGCCAATAGTAAACGCACATAGCACACATTTCACACACTGCACACCCCACGTACCACCGCACACAGGCACCCCCCACACACATATACACACGGGCACGCCTGCACAATGCACTCACCCCCCCCCCACCCCCCACACACACACAAAACTCAAAATGTATATCGACCCAACAGACAGTCGCAGGGCTCACACCAGACACAACAGAGCCCATATTTCTCATAAAACACAGAGACCACATCTGGCAGAGTACATGCAGCAAACACAACGAGGCACACTGAGCAAGCACAACCACACACGCACAACACATTTCGCATCACACACGTAACAACCACACCACACTCAGCCACTCAAACACAACCACACACGAGTCACAATCACATACGCAAAACACACACAACACTCACAAATCCATACTCGAAACACACGAGACCAACAAAGAAGACAAATAGCACACATGGCCCATACAGCACGCTACACACACAACCACGCACGGACACACCACACATACATTCTCACACAGGAGCATAACGCAGAACACACACATAACACAGATGCATGCAAAAACAAAAGTCAAAAGACACACACCACACACCTCAAGGCACATAACTTCTCAGAACACACGCGAGAAACATTGCTCAGGCTACGTATGGCACACACCATGAGGCATACTAGACAAGCACAACCACGCACAGTCAACACATCTCTCATCACGTGCATAACTCAAACCGCCAAGCACCACACACAACCTCTCTAACACAGCAACACACAAATCACAATCCCACACACCAAGCAGGCACAACACATACAAATCCACACACAACCAACAAAAACACACACAACACACCTATGAGGCACTACACACAACACTCAAAACGACAAGCATGCAATACAGAGCACACGCGGACCCACACGCAGACAGCCCGTGTCAAAACACACAGAAGCACACCCACACCAAATACACACTCAGAGCACGTCAGACACAACGCAAAGCTGGCATCACACAGGATGCTCTAAATACACAGAGCCCCCAACGTCTACCCTGTACGTAACACCCAGAAAGCGAATAGACAGCACTCACACAACCCAGAACGCAGGACATAACGCAACAGACAACAGAAAGACCAGACACGTTACACACGAAACAGGACACAGGAAGCCACACAGCAAACACATTTACAAACACCAACGGATAACTCATCAATAAATGACAAAATATACAACACACAAAGAATCACTCAACGCACACGACACGCAAGTCACCACCACACACATCACACGTTGCACGCCACACAGAGAAAAGTACACAGAACAATGTACTCAACAAGCAGTGAAGAACCCAATACCACACATGGCACATGCACAACACACACAACACGGACAACACACAGCACACAGAAAATAAACGAGACCCACAGATCACAGACAACACGGCACAAAACACACAAGAACACACAGCGCACACAGCACAGCAAACCAGAATACACACAGGTTCACAAAACAAACACCACAAATCGTTCACTACCATACACTCACAACACAAACAGCACCCCACACACACGCGCGCGACAAACCCAGAAGGCCCAACACATATCAAACACACACAGCACTCAGTAAAAAACACGTAACACACCACCCACGCAGAAAGACATTAAAAAAGGAACAACAGAGCCCACACAACACAACGCCCACAAAACTGCACATCACAATAGCACAAACAACACACACTACATACAACACCCACAATACAACACACATGCAAATCACCCACAACACGCAAAGCCAGTTTACCTACAACCTCCCAACACACAAACAGCACATCACACTACGCGGACCCCACACACACCGGGCACATAACTGCACACAATTCACATGAACCACGGTTCTCAGAGTAATCACAACACACACAGTGAGGCACACAGGCCAAGCATGGCCACACACAGTACACACATAACAAATTACGCTCATTACTCCAAACGCCAACCACACGCACAAATCACAGTCACACATGCAAAACGCACACCACACATACCGAACATACAAACCCACATTGAAGACACACGTATACCACAACAAAAAGAACACCGAATCTAAGCAGCACACATTTCACGCACGACTCCAAACGCACATGAAACCTGCAGCGCACAGAGCCGCACAGAATGCACAAGGCCAAACACACAACATATCCACAAAGCTATCGGTCATAGCCCACGGTATCTCACTCAACTTGCAAAACACACAGACCACCCAACACACAAATACGCAACACACAGGCAAGAATACACGCAACACAAGCACAAATAACAGAGCAGCACATCCCACGACACACACAAGCATCACACACAGAAATTGATATCACAACTCATAACAGTACACAGCACCCTGCATTAACAAAGCAACACACACAGGACAACGCAACCACTACATACCACACGTAAGGCCCCAAACGACACACACTCTAGGAGCCCCCACAACGCGCACAAGAAACACCCACAAACACGTACAGAGAGAACACACAGAACCTCCCAACACGCACACAGCACATCACGGAAAACAACACACAGCGCAAACATCACAGGACGTCAAGGCACACACAGTTCACACAACTCACAGTTCAGTGACAACACACAACAAGCACAGCGAGGCGGCACACTAACAAGCACAACCACACACAGACGACACATCTCACATCACACACATAACTCAAATCCAACGCACACACAGCCTCTCAAACACAGCCAAACACAAATCACAATCACACACGCAAAACAGGCACACCACACACGAAACCACATGAAAAGCACACAACCAACAAAAACCCACATAGCGCCACATTTCACACACTACGCACCACACACACAGTCACGCACAGACACCCCGCACTCATATCCAGCCACGGGCTGCACTACGCAAAGCGCACACGCACGAGACCCAAAATGTAGCAATACAAGTCACAAGGCACACACCAGACACATCAAAGCACACGATTTCTCACAACACACATGAACCACATTCCACAGAGCGCCCACAGCACACCCAATTAGGCACATTTAACAAGCACAACCACGCACAGACAACACATCTCACATCACACACGAAGCAAGCAAACACCCACACATACACTCAAACACAACCACACACAAGTCACAACCACACGCTCAAAGCACACACCACACACAACACATGCCGATTGACATGCAAAAAACACACAAACCACAAAGAGAGCACTGAATTTATGAAACCCTCATTTCACACACTACACATACCACACAAAACACACATAAGTCGTACAGCACACAGAGCCTCCCAGAACACACAGTGCAAAGCGCACAACATATCCACAGTGCATATTAGACACAACACAGTTAGTATCCCACACAACACGTAAAACACACAGATGACACAACGCACACACACAAATTATACTCAAAACAGGTAAGAGTACACACAACGCACAGGCAACTGAGAACACAACACATTGCACGTCACGCAACACACGTGCGGTCGCATCCCTCATTAAACATGAAACCGGAAACCGTTCACAGACTATTGCGACATTCCCAACCACGAACACAACATGCTACACAAATGACGCCGAACATGCCACACACAAAGGCACAATCCAAGCACACAACACCCCACACAGAACCACCCTCAACCGCACAGGTCACACAGCACTCCACAGGGAAATACACGCAGAACACACACTACAAACAACAAAGTACCCAAACTGCACACGTCACATACACAACAGTCACAGCACAGAAGGAACGCAACACACAGTAAAACACACACAACCACATTAACACCGCCCCGCACACTAAACCAGCAGATCACCGACATCACAGCAAAAAGTCACACAATAACACAGCATGCGAAATGTAACACGACACAGAATACACACACAATCACTCAACAGACACAACAAAACACACCCTGCCATATACACAAAAGACAAACGAGGCACCTCACACATAACACCAAACCCAACAAACACAAAACACATCACAGAAAAGACGCACAACAAAAACATTGCGCACACGACACACACATTAAAAGAAACACATCAATGCATTACCACAACACCCGAAGTAGTACACAAATCACAGATCAATGCAGCACACAACACACACAAACATCACACACGAATTACACATCACACCTCATAACACACACAAAACCCTGCATTGACAACACAGCACACGGAGTGAAGTGAAGCAACCACTACGTACCACACATTAAGAAGCCACACACTCAGGGGATAACAAAAAACACAACACCCACTAACACAATGATACGGAGAACACACACAAACTCAAGTCACAAACAACACAACGTATGAAACAACACACACCACATACATCACAGGACACAAAGGCACCCATTTCTCACAAATCGCATTTAACCATGTACACACCACTCACACAATGAGGCACACTACACAAGCAGAACCGCATACAGAGAACACATCTCAACTCACACTCACAGCAACCAATTACACACAAAACCTCTCAAACACAGCCAAACACGTATCGCACACGCACACGCAAGACACACACAGCGCATACACAAAACACACAGCCAATAGTAAACGCACATAGCACACATTTCACACACTGCACACCCCACGTACCACCGCACACAGGCACCCCCCACACACATATACACACGGGCACGCCTGCACAATGCACTCACCCCCCCCCCCACCCCCCACACACACACAAAACTCAAAATGTATATCGACCCAACAGACAGTCGCAGGGCTCACACCAGACACAACAGAGCCCATATTTCTCATAAAACACAGAGACCACATCTGGCAGAGTACATGCAGCAAACACAACGAGGCACACTGAGCAAGCACAACCACACACGCACAACACATTTCGCATCACACACGTAACAACCACACCACACTCAGCCACTCAAACACAACCACACACGAGTCACAATCACATACGCAAAACACACACAACACTCACAAATCCATACTCGAAACACACGAGACCAACAAAGAAGACAAATAGCACACATGGCCCATACAGCACGCTACACACACAACCACGCACGGACACACCACACATACATTCTCACACAGGAGCATAACGCAGAACACACACATAACACAGATGCATGCAAAAACAAAAGTCAAAAGACACACACCACACACCTCAAGGCACATAACTTCTCAGAACACACGCGAGAAACATTGCTCAGGCTACGTATGGCACACACCATGAGGCATACTAGACAAGCACAACCACGCACAGTCAACACATCTCTCATCACGTGCATAACTCAAACCGCCAAGCACCACACACAACCTCTCTAACACAGCAACACACAAATCACAATCCCACACACCAAGCAGGCACAACACATACAAATCCACACACAACCAACAAAAACACACACAACACACCTATGAGGCACTACACACAACACTCAAAACGACAAGCATGCAATACAGAGCACACGCGGACCCACACGCAGACAGCCCGTGTCAAAACACACAGAAGCACACCCACACCAAATACACACTCAGAGCACGTCAGACACAACGCAAAGCTGGCATCACACAGGATGCTCTAAATACACAGAGCCCCCAACGTCTACCCTGTACGTAACACCCAGAAAGCGAATAGACAGCACTCACACAACCCAGAACGCAGGACATAACGCAACAGACAACAGAAAGACCAGACACGTTACACACGAAACAGGACACAGGAAGCCACACAGCAAACACATTTACAAACACCAACGGATAACTCATCAATAAATGACAAAATATACAACACACAAAGAATCACTCAACGCACACGACACGCAAGTCACCACCACACACATCACACGTTGCACGCCACACAGAGAAAAGTACACAGAACAATGTACTCAACAAGCAGTGAAGAACCCAATACCACACATGGCACATGCACAACACACACAACACGGACAACACACAGCACACAGAAAATAAACGAGACCCACAGATCACAGACAACACGGCACAAAACACACAAGAACACACAGCGCACACAGCACAGCAAACCAGAATACACACAGGTTCACAAAACAAACACCACAAATCGTTCACTACCATACACTCACAACACAAACAGCACCCCACACACACGCGCGCGACAAACCCAGAAGGCCCAACACATATCAAACACACACAGCACTCAGTAAAAAACACGTAACACACCACCCACGCAGAAAGACATTAAAAAAGGAACAACAGAGCCCACACAACACAACGCCCACAAAACTGCACATCACAATAGCACAAACAACACACACTACATACAACACCCACAATACAACACACATGCAAATCACCCACAACACGCAAAGCCAGTTTACCTACAACCTCCCAACACACAAACAGCACATCACACTACGCGGACCCCACACACACCGGGCACATAACTGCACACAATTCACATGAACCACGGTTCTCAGAGTAATCACAACACACACAGTGAGGCACACAGGCCAAGCATGGCCACACACAGTACACACATAACAAATTACGCTCATTACTCCAAACGCCAACCACACGCACAAATCACAGTCACACATGCAAAACGCACACCACACATACCGAACATACAAACCCACATTGAAGACACACGTATACCACAACAAAAAGAACACCGAATCTAAGCAGCACACATTTCACGCACGACTCCAAACGCACATGAAACCTGCAGCGCACAGAGCCGCACAGAATGCACAAGGCCAAACACACAACATATCCACAAAGCTATCGGTCATAGCCCACGGTATCTCACTCAACTTGCAAAACACACAGACCACCCAACACACAAATACGCAACACACAGGCAAGAATACACGCAACACAAGCACAAATAACAGAGCAGCACATCCCACGACACACACAAGCATCACACACAGAAATTGATATCACAACTCATAACAGTACACAGCACCCTGCATTAACAAAGCAACACACACAGGACAACGCAACCACTACATACCACACGTAAGGCCCCAAACGACACACACTCTAGGAGCCCCCACAACGCGCACAAGAAACACCCACAAACACGTACAGAGAGAACACACAGAACCTCCCAACACGCACACAGCACATCACGGAAAACAACACACAGCGCAAACATCACAGGACGTCAAGGCACACACAGTTCACACAACTCACAGTTCAGTGACAACACACAACAAGCACAGCGAGGCGGCACACTAACAAGCACAACCACACACAGACGACACATCTCACATCACACACATAACTCAAATCCAACGCACACACAGCCTCTCAAACACAGCCAAACACAAATCACAATCACACACGCAAAACAGGCACACCACACACGAAACCACATGAAAAGCACACAACCAACAAAAACCCACATAGCGCCACATTTCACACACTACGCACCACACACACAGTCACGCACAGACACCCCGCACTCATATCCAGCCACGGGCTGCACTACGCAAAGCGCACACGCACGAGACCCAAAATGTAGCAATACAAGTCACAAGGCACACACCAGACACATCAAAGCACACGATTTCTCACAACACACATGAACCACATTCCACAGAGCGCCCACAGCACACCCAATTAGGCACATTTAACAAGCACAACCACGCACAGACAACACATCTCACATCACACACGAAGCAAGCAAACACCCACACATACACTCAAACACAACCACACACAAGTCACAACCACACGCTCAAAGCACACACCACACACAACACATGCCGATTGACATGCAAAAAACACACAAACCACAAAGAGAGCACTGAATTTATGAAACCCTCATTTCACACACTACACATACCACACAAAACACACATAAGTCGTACAGCACACAGAGCCTCCCAGAACACACAGTGCAAAGCGCACAACATATCCACAGTGCATATTAGACACAACACAGTTAGTATCCCACACAACACGTAAAACACACAGATGACACAACGCACACACACAAATTATACTCAAAACAGGTAAGAGTACACACAACGCACAGGCAACTGAGAACACAACACATTGCACGTCACGCAACACACGTGCGGTCGCATCCCTCATTAAACATGAAACCGGAAACCGTTCACAGACTATTGCGACATTCCCAACCACGAACACAACATGCTACACAAATGACGCCGAACATGCCACACACAAAGGCACAATCCAAGCACACAACACCCCACACAGAACCACCCTCAACCGCACAGGTCACACAGCACTCCACAGGGAAATACACGCAGAACACACACTACAAACAACAAAGTACCCAAACTGCACACGTCACATACACAACAGTCACAGCACAGAAGGAACGCAACACACAGTAAAACACACACAACCACATTAACACCGCCCCGCACACTAAACCAGCAGATCACCGACATCACAGCAAAAAGTCACACAATAACACAGCATGCGAAATGTAACACGACACAGAATACACACACAATCACTCAACAGACACAACAAAACACACCCTGCCATATACACAAAAGACAAACGAGGCACCTCACACATAACACCAAACCCAACAAACACAAAACACATCACAGAAAAGACGCACAACAAAAACATTGCGCACACGACACACACATTAAAAGAAACACATCAATGCATTACCACAACACCCGAAGTAGTACACAAATCACAGATCAATGCAGCACACAACACACACAAACATCACACACGAATTACACATCACACCTCATAACACACACAAAACCCTGCATTGACAACACAGCACACGGAGTGAAGTGAAGCAACCACTACGTACCACACATTAAGAAGCCACACACTCAGGGGATAACAAAAAACACAACACCCACTAACACAATGATACGGAGAACACACACAAACTCAAGTCACAAACAACACAACGTATGAAACAACACACACCACATACATCACAGGACACAAAGGCACCCATTTCTCACAAATCGCATTTAACCATGTACACACCACTCACACAATGAGGCACACTACACAAGCAGAACCGCATACAGAGAACACATCTCAACTCACACTCACAGCAACCAATTACACACAAAACCTCTCAAACACAGCCAAACACGTATCGCACACGCACACGCAAGACACACACAGCGCATACACAAAACACACAGCCAATAGTAAACGCACATAGCACACATTTCACACACTGCACACCCCACGTACCACCGCACACAGGCACCCCCCACACACATATACACACGGGCACGCCTGCACAATGCACTCACCCCCCCCCCCACCCCCCACACACACACAAAACTCAAAATGTATATCGACCCAACAGACAGTCGCAGGGCTCACACCAGACACAACAGAGCCCATATTTCTCATAAAACACAGAGACCACATCTGGCAGAGTACATGCAGCAAACACAACGAGGCACACTGAGCAAGCACAACCACACACGCACAACACATTTCGCATCACACACGTAACAACCACACCACACTCAGCCACTCAAACACAACCACACACGAGTCACAATCACATACGCAAAACACACACAACACTCACAAATCCATACTCGAAACACACGAGACCAACAAAGAAGACAAATAGCACACATGGCCCATACAGCACGCTACACACACAACCACGCACGGACACACCACACATACATTCTCACACAGGAGCATAACGCAGAACACACACATAACACAGATGCATGCAAAAACAAAAGTCAAAAGACACACACCACACACCTCAAGGCACATAACTTCTCAGAACACACGCGAGAAACATTGCTCAGGCTACGTATGGCACACACCATGAGGCATACTAGACAAGCACAACCACGCACAGTCAACACATCTCTCATCACGTGCATAACTCAAACCGCCAAGCACCACACACAACCTCTCTAACACAGCAACACACAAATCACAATCCCACACACCAAGCAGGCACAACACATACAAATCCACACACAACCAACAAAAACACACACAACACACCTATGAGGCACTACACACAACACTCAAAACGACAAGCATGCAATACAGAGCACACGCGGACCCACACGCAGACAGCCCGTGTCAAAACACACAGAAGCACACCCACACCAAATACACACTCAGAGCACGTCAGACACAACGCAAAGCTGGCATCACACAGGATGCTCTAAATACACAGAGCCCCCAACGTCTACCCTGTACGTAACACCCAGAAAGCGAATAGACAGCACTCACACAACCCAGAACGCAGGACATAACGCAACAGACAACAGAAAGACCAGACACGTTACACACGAAACAGGACACAGGAAGCCACACAGCAAACACATTTACAAACACCAACGGATAACTCATCAATAAATGACAAAATATACAACACACAAAGAATCACTCAACGCACACGACACGCAAGTCACCACCACACACATCACACGTTGCACGCCACACAGAGAAAAGTACACAGAACAATGTACTCAACAAGCAGTGAAGAACCCAATACCACACATGGCACATGCACAACACACACAACACGGACAACACACAGCACACAGAAAATAAACGAGACCCACAGATCACAGACAACACGGCACAAAACACACAAGAACACACAGCGCACACAGCACAGCAAACCAGAATACACACAGGTTCACAAAACAAACACCACAAATCGTTCACTACCATACACTCACAACACAAACAGCACCCCACACACACGCGCGCGACAAACCCAGAAGGCCCAACACATATCAAACACACACAGCACTCAGTAAAAAACACGTAACACACCACCCACGCAGAAAGACATTAAAAAAGGAACAACAGAGCCCACACAACACAACGCCCACAAAACTGCACATCACAATAGCACAAACAACACACACTACATACAACACCCACAATACAACACACATGCAAATCACCCACAACACGCAAAGCCAGTTTACCTACAACCTCCCAACACACAAACAGCACATCACACTACGCGGACCCCACACACACCGGGCACATAACTGCACACAATTCACATGAACCACGGTTCTCAGAGTAATCACAACACACACAGTGAGGCACACAGGCCAAGCATGGCCACACACAGTACACACATAACAAATTACGCTCATTACTCCAAACGCCAACCACACGCACAAATCACAGTCACACATGCAAAACGCACACCACACATACCGAACATACAAACCCACATTGAAGACACACGTATACCACAACAAAAAGAACACCGAATCTAAGCAGCACACATTTCACGCACGACTCCAAACGCACATGAAACCTGCAGCGCACAGAGCCGCACAGAATGCACAAGGCCAAACACACAACATATCCACAAAGCTATCGGTCATAGCCCACGGTATCTCACTCAACTTGCAAAACACACAGACCACCCAACACACAAATACGCAACACACAGGCAAGAATACACGCAACACAAGCACAAATAACAGAGCAGCACATCCCACGACACACACAAGCATCACACACAGAAATTGATATCACAACTCATAACAGTACACAGCACCCTGCATTAACAAAGCAACACACACAGGACAACGCAACCACTACATACCACACGTAAGGCCCCAAACGACACACACTCTAGGAGCCCCCACAACGCGCACAAGAAACACCCACAAACACGTACAGAGAGAACACACAGAACCTCCCAACACGCACACAGCACATCACGGAAAACAACACACAGCGCAAACATCACAGGACGTCAAGGCACACACAGTTCACACAACTCACAGTTCAGTGACAACACACAACAAGCACAGCGAGGCGGCACACTAACAAGCACAACCACACACAGACGACACATCTCACATCACACACATAACTCAAATCCAACGCACACACAGCCTCTCAAACACAGCCAAACACAAATCACAATCACACACGCAAAACAGGCACACCACACACGAAACCACATGAAAAGCACACAACCAACAAAAACCCACATAGCGCCACATTTCACACACTACGCACCACACACACAGTCACGCACAGACACCCCGCACTCATATCCAGCCACGGGCTGCACTACGCAAAGCGCACACGCACGAGACCCAAAATGTAGCAATACAAGTCACAAGGCACACACCAGACACATCAAAGCACACGATTTCTCACAACACACATGAACCACATTCCACAGAGCGCCCACAGCACACCCAATTAGGCACATTTAACAAGCACAACCACGCACAGACAACACATCTCACATCACACACGAAGCAAGCAAACACCCACACATACACTCAAACACAACCACACACAAGTCACAACCACACGCTCAAAGCACACACCACACACAACACATGCCGATTGACATGCAAAAAACACACAAACCACAAAGAGAGCACTGAATTTATGAAACCCTCATTTCACACACTACACATACCACACAAAACACACATAAGTCGTACAGCACACAGAGCCTCCCAGAACACACAGTGCAAAGCGCACAACATATCCACAGTGCATATTAGACACAACACAGTTAGTATCCCACACAACACGTAAAACACACAGATGACACAACGCACACACACAAATTATACTCAAAACAGGTAAGAGTACACACAACGCACAGGCAACTGAGAACACAACACATTGCACGTCACGCAACACACGTGCGGTCGCATCCCTCATTAAACATGAAACCGGAAACCGTTCACAGACTATTGCGACATTCCCAACCACGAACACAACATGCTACACAAATGACGCCGAACATGCCACACACAAAGGCACAATCCAAGCACACAACACCCCACACAGAACCACCCTCAACCGCACAGGTCACACAGCACTCCACAGGGAAATACACGCAGAACACACACTACAAACAACAAAGTACCCAAACTGCACACGTCACATACACAACAGTCACAGCACAGAAGGAACGCAACACACAGTAAAACACACACAACCACATTAACACCGCCCCGCACACTAAACCAGCAGATCACCGACATCACAGCAAAAAGTCACACAATAACACAGCATGCGAAATGTAACACGACACAGAATACACACACAATCACTCAACAGACACAACAAAACACACCCTGCCATATACACAAAAGACAAACGAGGCACCTCACACATAACACCAAACCCAACAAACACAAAACACATCACAGAAAAGACGCACAACAAAAACATTGCGCACACGACACACACATTAAAAGAAACACATCAATGCATTACCACAACACCCGAAGTAGTACACAAATCACAGATCAATGCAGCACACAACACACACAAACATCACACACGAATTACACATCACACCTCATAACACACACAAAACCCTGCATTGACAACACAGCACACGGAGTGAAGTGAAGCAACCACTACGTACCACACATTAAGAAGCCACACACTCAGGGGATAACAAAAAACACAACACCCACTAACACAATGATACGGAGAACACACACAAACTCAAGTCACAAACAACACAACGTATGAAACAACACACACCACATACATCACAGGACACAAAGGCACCCATTTCTCACAAATCGCATTTAACCATGTACACACCACTCACACAATGAGGCACACTACACAAGCAGAACCGCATACAGAGAACACATCTCAACTCACACTCACAGCAACCAATTACACACAAAACCTCTCAAACACAGCCAAACACGTATCGCACACGCACACGCAAGACACACACAGCGCATACACAAAACACACAGCCAATAGTAAACGCACATAGCACACATTTCACACACTGCACACCCCACGTACCACCGCACACAGGCACCCCCCACACACATATACACACGGGCACGCCTGCACAATGCACTCACCCCCCCCCCACCCCCCACACACACACAAAACTCAAAATGTATATCGACCCAACAGACAGTCGCAGGGCTCACACCAGACACAACAGAGCCCATATTTCTCATAAAACACAGAGACCACATCTGGCAGAGTACATGCAGCAAACACAACGAGGCACACTGAGCAAGCACAACCACACACGCACAACACATTTCGCATCACACACGTAACAACCACACCACACTCAGCCACTCAAACACAACCACACACGAGTCACAATCACATACGCAAAACACACACAACACTCACAAATCCATACTCGAAACACACGAGACCAACAAAGAAGACAAATAGCACACATGGCCCATACAGCACGCTACACACACAACCACGCACGGACACACCACACATACATTCTCACACAGGAGCATAACGCAGAACACACACATAACACAGATGCATGCAAAAACAAAAGTCAAAAGACACACACCACACACCTCAAGGCACATAACTTCTCAGAACACACGCGAGAAACATTGCTCAGGCTACGTATGGCACACACCATGAGGCATACTAGACAAGCACAACCACGCACAGTCAACACATCTCTCATCACGTGCATAACTCAAACCGCCAAGCACCACACACAACCTCTCTAACACAGCAACACACAAATCACAATCCCACACACCAAGCAGGCACAACACATACAAATCCACACACAACCAACAAAAACACACACAACACACCTATGAGGCACTACACACAACACTCAAAACGACAAGCATGCAATACAGAGCACACGCGGACCCACACGCAGACAGCCCGTGTCAAAACACACAGAAGCACACCCACACCAAATACACACTCAGAGCACGTCAGACACAACGCAAAGCTGGCATCACACAGGATGCTCTAAATACACAGAGCCCCCAACGTCTACCCTGTACGTAACACCCAGAAAGCGAATAGACAGCACTCACACAACCCAGAACGCAGGACATAACGCAACAGACAACAGAAAGACCAGACACGTTACACACGAAACAGGACACAGGAAGCCACACAGCAAACACATTTACAAACACCAACGGATAACTCATCAATAAATGACAAAATATACAACACACAAAGAATCACTCAACGCACACGACACGCAAGTCACCACCACACACATCACACGTTGCACGCCACACAGAGAAAAGTACACAGAACAATGTACTCAACAAGCAGTGAAGAACCCAATACCACACATGGCACATGCACAACACACACAACACGGACAACACACAGCACACAGAAAATAAACGAGACCCACAGATCACAGACAACACGGCACAAAACACACAAGAACACACAGCGCACACAGCACAGCAAACCAGAATACACACAGGTTCACAAAACAAACACCACAAATCGTTCACTACCATACACTCACAACACAAACAGCACCCCACACACACGCGCGCGACAAACCCAGAAGGCCCAACACATATCAAACACACACAGCACTCAGTAAAAAACACGTAACACACCACCCACGCAGAAAGACATTAAAAAAGGAACAACAGAGCCCACACAACACAACGCCCACAAAACTGCACATCACAATAGCACAAACAACACACACTACATACAACACCCACAATACAACACACATGCAAATCACCCACAACACGCAAAGCCAGTTTACCTACAACCTCCCAACACACAAACAGCACATCACACTACGCGGACCCCACACACACCGGGCACATAACTGCACACAATTCACATGAACCACGGTTCTCAGAGTAATCACAACACACACAGTGAGGCACACAGGCCAAGCATGGCCACACACAGTACACACATAACAAATTACGCTCATTACTCCAAACGCCAACCACACGCACAAATCACAGTCACACATGCAAAACGCACACCACACATACCGAACATACAAACCCACATTGAAGACACACGTATACCACAACAAAAAGAACACCGAATCTAAGCAGCACACATTTCACGCACGACTCCAAACGCACATGAAACCTGCAGCGCACAGAGCCGCACAGAATGCACAAGGCCAAACACACAACATATCCACAAAGCTATCGGTCATAGCCCACGGTATCTCACTCAACTTGCAAAACACACAGACCACCCAACACACAAATACGCAACACACAGGC